>NC_041725.1:4405754-4705754 GCF_900700375.1 Denticeps clupeoides | reverse complement strand
GCTCCGCCAGTCAGAAATATTGAATTATGCTACAGATAATCTATCTGCACATTTATATTGGTAGATTGGTAGACTGGTAGAAAGGAGTCAAAGGGAAAAAAGGGAGGATATGGACTCTGGAGCTATTTTAAATCACCCAGAATGAGGGAGTAGAGTATGTGACAGCTGTCACTCATCCATGTTGCATCCCTCGTCTTGGTCAAGAGTCGGTGTGAATTCGAGTCCGGGGTATTTTGCAACATTGCTGTTGTCTTGTGTTTTCAGATCCCATTTGAAACAGAACGTAGGAGAGTGGTGTGTGTGTGTGTGTGTGTGTGTGTGTGTGTGTGTGTGTGTGGTGTGTGTTTCCCCCAAGTGTGATCCTTCCCTTTCCACCTTCTCCTCACTCAAATATTACCCAAAGCTTGGTTTCTGTATGTTTGTTTGTCCATCCCTTCATTCTGTATCGTGACAAGCACCATCAAAACTGGCTTCACAATGTTAGTTTGTGCACCATTTTTCAAATATTGCAGACTATAAATTTTCTTCCGGGATTTTAACTGTATTAACTTACACCACAAATAAAACCCTGCTCTTCAAATACCCATATAATCGTCCTTTATATAATCTATAGATTGTGTATTATCTGTAAATATTAGACAAGTTTTTTATTGTTTTATTGTATTAATAAACCAAATTCTGAATCGGTGCATTTGCCTGCCTTGAGTGAACGTGTCTGGAGATGATACTGAGGGGTCAGATGAAAGAGGAGCCGTATCTCTGGGCTAGATTAGCACAGAGAGATATCCCTGACCAAGCTTTAATGACCACAGGGATGGAACCAAACACCCCCCCCTGAGGCGAGAGCAGCATGGGATGTACAGGAAATGGATGGTGTCTTCATCTAGAGCTTGTTTTGCTTTGTTTCAGTTTTTTTATTCAGTTTTTCAAGTCAGTTGCAGATCACACCAATATTCTGTTCACCACTTCAGATAAACGACAAAATTAAGAGGCCACTCTACATAGGCTCGAACAAAGCCATCTTATTTCAACCTAAAATTATTCATTGTGAAGCACTGTCACAAAACTGTTTTTTTGGTTTATTTACAATTTTTGTGATTTTCAGAAATTAAGGTGTTGGATGACATTTTTTTCATTGAGATTTTGATTAAATTGGAACCATTGAAGATTAACATGCTTTAAATAGAAATGTAAAGTAAGCAAGGACTGAAAATAAAATGTTTCTGTGGTCTGTATTGTATTTTGTATTGATGTAATTTAATAGTTTGGAATCGTGATCTGGAAGCTTCATGCCCCAGTCTCCTCAGAACAAGCCAAGAAACCTGAAGGTTAGGTTAACCTCCAAATAGCAAACTGACTAATTGGTGTGTGTGTTCTGTGACAGACTGGTGGGATGGACTTCATCTTCCACATCACGCTGACCTGGATCAGTAGGTTCAGAAAATGCATGCATGTAGGAAATCTCCAAAGATCAAATCAATTGGACCTCCCGATCATTTGCATGCAACTCCCTCATAAAGATCCAATTAAGTGAATGAGCGGGCTGCAAATCTGATGAGACACAGAAACCTCCAATTAAAGCAAAGATCTGTGTACTTTGATGGGCGAAAGAGTGTTGAAAGTGGGTACAGTATTTTTTCACAGATATTCTCCGCACAGTACTGACTGCCGCCATTAACCAACTTGTGATGAAGTGACGTTATGAAGATGTCCACTGTGCGACTAGATGTAACATATTCATAGTTTCTCCAACCCCATATTCGCCATATTCGCATGGCCCATGTGGTTGAATAATTTGCAGGACCTCGTGAGGGTGCGGGCAGCCGCTCCCTCTCTCCCGCAGCGCGAGCGTGTGAGGTCCTTTACATCCCGTGGTGCGGCAGCCTTTTGAAACACCACGGGCTCTGCTGACCTGTCATCTCTAAGCACCCTCTTCATGGGGTAATGCAGTCTCCATGGAAACCTTCCTTTTCTTGCAAAACTCCTGCAGCCCACCGGTGATACCTTAGTCAATCTTCTTGCATGTTGTCGGCTTCCTCCCAGGTGATCGGGTTCTTGTTTGTGGCTGTGCGCATGTGGAGGGTGAGATCTGGTTCAATTTGAGCCTGACAGGCTAAAAAATAGTTCAATGCCAGTGAACCGGAATCTTGATGTGGGGGGAAGCTGTCATTCATTTTTGTAGTATGTAAATGGACTCTTTTTTTGCATATATGACCACAGGGTCAATAGTGAAATGCTGACCTCTGACCCCAGCCTCCTCTTGGAAATGTAAAGAAACAATGTCAGCGTGGCACTGACCGTAACATTGACCAATGAGGTGACGGTTAATCTTTACTTACTCCAATGCAATAAAATGTAGGAAGTAAGTTGGAATGTTGTAATGAGCAGCAATGAAGGCAATCCTCAAATTCACCTTTGACCTTATATAAGCCCTTATCTGCGAAAAATAGTTGACTTTCAAATAGGCCAGGCAAACAGCTTCTATTGATTAGTATGACAAAATTACAAAATTTGTCACTTAATTTGAAAAATTATTTCTATTTTGCAATAATGTCACATCACTATGCAACTACGTGTACATCCATCCATTGTCTATTTAAAAAAAAAAAAAAAACTGTTAATTTGCTTTAAAGAATTATTGACAGTTTAAATCTGGGGGAGTCCATAAAACAATAAATGATCGCATCAAATAAATAGATCTGGATTTCACTGAATTATTTCACCAGTGTTGCACTGACATCAGATGAATGAGACTTTCAATCTAGGTGCAACAGAAAAAAAGCACATGCCGAGCAAGTCTCAAAGTTGTACAACCTGAAGTAGCATGCGTCCCCATTCTGTTGTCAGTCCAATTTATAAAATACTTTATCTGAGCCCAAACATAGACATTGGGGGAACATCCTCACCACCCCTGACCTGTAGCACATTCCTGGATGTTACGTTTTCATTTGCTTTGCACCAACTCACTCAACATCTATGAAATGGAGAGGGGATGAGAGATAAAGCCTTTTCAATGACTCAGAATACTCCGATTATTACAGCCATATTGGGATTGGGAGCCTGCAATTCCTTCATAAAACAACAAGGGATGTTTCCTCCTCTGCAGGATTCTAGATCCCCAGCCTTACATTTCATCTGAACTGCCAAAGGGCAGCACCTTTTTACAAAGCAAATGAACCAAGTGCACCACAGGTTGCCCCTGGTTGGCAACAAAATTTGTCTCTTGAATGTGAAGTGATGGTCATTGTGAAGCACAGCACACGGTAACACAATTAAATGTGTCCTTTGCTTTTAACCATCACCCTTAGTGAGCAGTGTGAGGCCATGACAGGCACCCGGGGAGCAGTATGTGGGGACGGATCCTTGATCAAGAGGACCTCAGTGCCAAATTGACAGTTCAGGATTCGAACCGGCAACCTTTCGATTACAGGTCACCTTCCTTACCCGCTAAGCCACCACTGGAGTGCGTTGGCTGGGAATCGAATCCAGAGGTAATAATTAAAGAATGACAGAGGTGACCGAGGTAATAATAAGAATAATAAGAGAGAGCCGTCACGGCACTGTATTTAAAAACACTCCTCTGATGTTAATATAGGGTGGTAGTAGCCTAATGGGTAACACACTTGCCTATGAACCAGAAGACTACCATTGTGTCCCTGAGCAAGACACTTAACCCTGAGTGTCTCCAGGGGGGGACTGTCCCTGTAACTACTGATTGTAAGTCGCTCTGGATAAGGGCATCTGGCAAATGCTGCAAATGTAACTGGCATGAAAGAGGCATGGCACAATAGAGGTTACAAGAATGTAAATGTAAATATTGTATGTAAAAATTGTACCAATGTTAAAGAAAAACCCAAAATAAAAGAAAGGAGGAAGGGGTAGAGGAAGAGAGAGAAAAGCCAGGAACCAAGCACTAGAGCGGCAGCTTGGCCCTCGAGAAACAGGGAGTGAAAGCAAGAGGAAGTGATGCAGAAGGAAGTGAAGAGACCACAGCCCACAAGAGAAAATTACATTTACGGCATTAATCAGATGCTCTTATCCAGTGCAGTGGTGGCCTAGCGTTAAGGAAGTGGCCCCGTAATCAGAAGGTTGCCGGTTCGAATCCCGATCCGCCAAGGTACCACTGAGGTGCCACTGAGCAAAGCACCGTCCCCACACACTGCTCCCCGGGCGCCGGTCATGGCTGCCCACTGCTCACTCAGGGTGATGGGTTAAATGCAGAGGACAAATTTCACTGTGTGCACCGTGTGCTGTGCTGCTGTGTATCACATGTGACAATCACTTCACTTCACTTTATCCAAAGCGACTTACAATCAGTAGTTACAGGGACAGTCCCCCTGGGATCAACTTAGGGTTAAGTGTCTTGCTCAGGGACACAATGGTAGTAAGTGGGATTTGAACCTGGGTCTTCTGGTTCATAGGCGAGTAGTGTTACCCACTAGGCTACTACCAGCCCCGGCTGTTACCCACCAGCCCCGGTGTTACCCACTAGGCTACTACCAGAAATTTATTTTATTCTCGACATTTGACTCCCAAAAAAGTTGTCAATGGCCAATCAGGATTGTCCTTTGATGCCTCTGCCTTATTCAAAAAGTAACAGGAAGTTACTTCCCCTGACAAGGACTTTCTCATCATGACACCTCAAGCCATTTGTATATATTGACACCCTTTGACACCTCTTGTTTGTGGGAGGTCGCCGCTTGACACAAGATACAAGCGGGGGACCTTCACTGAAGACAAAAGCACAAAATGCCATGGACCTGGGATTTCCCATATTACAATCAACACTGGTAACAATTTTAATTTTACTAAACAAGTTGCATAAGTGGGGTGTCTGTTGTGAAATAAGTCATTTTATAATTTAGCTTTATGTAATGTAGCTAAAAATGTAACATTTGTGACTGTTCTCTCATACCACATATGCTACATGGCACCCAAACACACAAAGACGTTTCTTTTTTTTCACTGTTGTTCTGCCGTAGTGCTCTTCTTCCTCCTTCAGATGTTATGAAACTCGCATTTGTAGAACCAGGATGAGAACTCTGTCGCCTGCCCCACACAAACAGTGGGCAGGGAAGACTTCAGTTCGTTCCCGCTCGAGTCCCTGAAAACATTGTCCACGGTCCTGCCCACACAGTTATGAAACATGGCTCCTTCTATATGACAACCAGGCATCGATCTTGCCATTTGCAGCATGCTATGGCCTGAAAAGGGCCATTAAGAGTTTGACATTTAAGAAAAATCACATTAAAATGACTCAATCGGTAGATTTTATAAGAGATGCTGAACTACGAGCTTGAAAGAATGCTGTTGTTGCCGTTGTGTATTTAATATTCAGGAGCAAAACGCTTCATGTTATATGAACAATTAAGTAAATTCATATCATATCAGTTCAAGTTAATGATTAACAAGTGATATTAGAAATAGAAGTGCGATATCTATAATGTCTGCATAGCTCTGTCATTTGTGTCTTCCTCTTCTGTTTCTGTATGTTTGTGTGTGTGAGAGAGTTAAAACTGTAAAACTAGTCTGGGGACATGGGACATTAAGCACAGTCATTTATTACACTAAAGCTTGAATACCTTTAAATGGAAAGAGAAAACGCACCACCCCAGATTTACATAATGGTCTACAGCACAGAAGTAAGAATGAGAGAAAATGTCGTCTCAAACCATTAAAAAAATCTTTAATGGAGCTCAGTGATTTTTACCATTTTTTTCTTTAAGCCAGACTCTAAAAGAACAGCAATGAACTAATTCGGCTAATTTCGTCTGCAGTCATCTCTGAAGAAAAAGGGGCGAGATAATGGTTAGAGACATACATTTTCCGCCGGCCACTTCTCACTATATGGGGCAGGGGTGTGGGTGGTGGCTTTCACAGTCTCCTTCAAACAACCTGTCACATTCAGCGCGACTCCATTAAAAAAAAGCCCAGTGTGTATTAACACAGCAGGGGGTATATTTAAACAGAAAAAAGCAATCAAGTTTGTGCACTGAATGTGGCCACATTATAAATGTGTTGCCACTTGTTTTCATAATCTAATATCATCATGATTGCCCTTATGCATTTGTAAACAGTCACAGCGGTTTTAAAGACTAACAAAATGTGAAAAGATATATATTTATATATAATCTGTGCTCAAGCAAATTTTTTTGATAGTAAATAAAGTCTAGCAAAAACTATTGAATGTTAATAAGTATATGATTTATTGGTAGTTAGGCCCAGTTTTTAAGTAGGGTCACGTTCACCGGTGTCACATTTTCTGTCTTACTGGAAATGGCCAGTGGTGGACAGTGTGTAAATGTAAATAGTTAAATTACACTAAACTCAGAGGCACAAATACATATAAAACATATAACAGCTATTTAAATGACACTACTTTAAAACTAAAAAAATATATTATTTGCAGGAACAAAATCAGAGAGGCATGACACGCCCACCCTGAAGCAGTGGCTCCCGTGCCACCTGACAGTGACAGTAGGAGCATGACAGGTCAGCGAGTTGGAGCAGAGTAGAAACATCTGCATAGATCCCGCTTGGCTGGCAGTTCAGCCAACTCTCTGTTTTTAAAGGGGTGCTATACTGTGTCTTTTCATCTGTAAATGATATTAAACACACCCGTTCTTGTGTTTAGATTCATGTGTATAAAGTTTTGGGTTGAAAAGGCCTGAAATATTCTGTATATTGGAAATGATGCCATAAAGTGGGTGGTCCGGTATGTAATAAAAAATGAAACTGGAAGCAATGTAACACTTCAGCTCAACTAAAAAAAGTGATTGTTTTAGCACACATACACCATTTTGCCAAGAGTATTGGGACACCCCATATTATTGAATTCATTGGATTAAAAAAATTCCTAATTCCTGAACCTTGTGGATAGCCTTCAAGACGAGTTGAAGCTGTTACAAGAGAGGTCCTGAAAAGTGTCACATTTGATTCCTTGCTGTAAGCCTTTTATGAAAGATCTGGAATATTTACCTTGTCTTGAATAGTTATTTTCAGTGCTGTAGCAATGCTCACTTTATCCTTCAAGTGTCATTTACAAGACAACGTTGAATTTTATTTTTCCTTCAGCTAAATTACACAGATCTGCAGCATGTACATAAGATTTTCTAAGTTAACCTTTTTCACGTTGTCATTATGGACTGTTGTGTGTGGAATTCTGAGCCTAAATTTAATTGAAAAAGTAAGAAGAAGAAAAAACAAAGAATACATCCACTATATCCTAACAGCACTCCTCTCACCAAAGTCATTTGCAGACATCTTTCAATAGACCCTGTTCATGGATTTACGCTCTCTCAGGAGCCTTCTTAGGGTCTTTAGTAATTAGCCAGGGAATTTGCTATTGTGCTATCTGACAACAGCTTGCTTTTATATGGATCCAAAAAAAAAAGAAAAAACACTAATCTTTGTGTTTTGTGTGAAAAGAGCCGAACAAAAGGAATTAAATGACTTTTTCTTCCCTAACAAATTCCATGTCCTCCTCATTTTTGGGTACAAAAGGCCAGAAAAACACACACAAAAAACTGGACAAATAGAAAAAAAGAGAGTGAAAAAGAAGTTACTAATAATACGACTCCTGAGCCCAAAACAGACCCTTTCCAATAACAGCTAACAATATTACACCAGTCTCATTAAATGACTCCTGGCCTTTGGGGCCTTTGGGTGGTTCTCTGTGTTGTTTAGTCTGGAATGGACAGAAACAGATGGGCAACTGCAGTGTAGAGATGCCAACTTCATGAATAAATGACAGCAAAAAAAAAAAACTATGCATAGCAATGGGTTTCGTTCAGTGCTGTCTTGCCATCTCTTTAGATTATGAGATGCTCTAAAATCTGAAATGTCTGGGCTCGATATTGATGCATTTTTCATGCACTGACAAAACGCAATGTCCTGATGGTTATGTGGCACGAGCCACCCTATGGATTTCACCCACTGAATTTTGTGCCCTGCACCTTCACACCAATAGATAAATGGATTGTATAAGCATTTGTTTGTTAAGTCAATAGCGTATGAAATACTGAGACGGGCAGAAACTCTCAATGCTTCTGTTTCTAATATAGTCTCATTTAAAATGAGTGACACAGATTCAGCCTTCCCAAGGGTCCATTGACTGCTAAAACAGGAAAGAAAAGAGAGGGAATGGTCAGATGGTCAGAGTTCAAAGAATCAGTTGACCCAAACAGCAGGCCAGATTCACAACATAGTTTTTTCTAGTAAGTACAATAACTTCAGCATGGGGTTTGATGCATCTTTCTGCAGCTCTAACATTTACCACTCTACTTGGGAGGCTTTCCACAAGATTTTGGAGTGTTTCTTTCTGTAGTGCATTTATGAGGTCGGGCACTCGCTATCAATCTCCGTTCATCCCATGTTGAGTTCAGAGCTCTGTATGGGCCAGTCAAGTTCCTTCTCACTGAACCCATCAAACCAGGTGTTCAGGGACCTTGCTTCTGCTCAGGTACTAGTCATGCTGGAATGGAAAAGGCTCTTCCCCAAACTTTGTTCATGAAGGACAATGCCTGGCTATAGTCATGCATTAAGGAAGCCCTTCAATAAAAGTATTTTTTTTTTTCACATTTCACAATACTTTTGGGCATATAATATAACTTTGTATACAAAGAATACATTTCATTCTGGTCTCTATTATTCCTGACTAAATTAACTGAAAAGTCTACTGAATAAATCTGTCATATATGTATTGATCAGTAATCAATATATAAAACTCAGGGAGGGCTTTTGAGGGCTGTATGTTTAGTGGTGCTTAGTTTTTTTTATTAAACTCTCCATCATGAATGATGCATACAAATGCATGATGTGCCAGAAACAGTATAAAACAAGGCAGCTAATTAGACAAAGATTCGGTTGCGCTCATTTTCAGTACGAGGGATGCTGAAGCCAATTTGCCTGAGGCCTCTGAAGGAATGTAGATTACTCTGTGACCAATCTGGTTTGGGCAACTGGAGGCAGTCAGTCAGCAGCAGTTACAGAGGGAGCCGAGAGACTTTGGCAAGGGTCATTTTGCCTCATGAGCAATCTGCAGAGCCCTATTTGACATCTGCTGGTGCAAGATTCACCAATTTCTCACAACGAGCCATGCCAGCACTCCAATTAGAGACGCTGTTATGAAAGTTTGTATTGGTTTCATTGGGAAGGCATGGTTTCAATGTGAACATGATGCATTTTAAAGAGATTCAGTATTCATTTAAAATATGCAAAAATGTGGCATATTAAAAACCTGAAATTAGACAACAGAATGGAGAAAATAAGCTTTGTTCTCCCTTCATGATATTGAAGAATGTGCCATGCAAAGATCAATTGTAAAAAAATATTTCAAAGAAATATATCTATCAATGTAAACTAAATCTACATTTTGAGCAGCTGAAGGTAACATTCCTTCCTGGACAGGTCCACATCATCTTAACACCATTTTTTTCCTTCTGAAATCCACTCTACTCTGTTGTAGCTTTGGGCAATTCCAGGTCACTGACCTTACCTTTCTGAATCCATTGCTTGGCTGAGCTGCCTTGGTTGGTTGCTGTCATGTTGAAAAGATGATTTTTCTTTTTTTGTTATTTGTTTTCTTTCTTTTTGGCAAAGGCCAATGATTTCTTGTACCAAAAATATCATGGTATTTGGAGCATTTCAGTGTTCACTTATCTTGGCCAGAGCCTTGATTCCAGCTGGAAACCAGCATCATCGTGAGTAACAGTGCTCATTGTTTTATTTGGGAGAAAAGTGCTTGCCTAATAGTCCAGCTCCAATAATATTATTCTTTTTTATTCAAGATATTCAAGGAAACATAGTTCCTGTTCCCTGGGAAAAAAAAAAAAAGTTCCATGGCATAGCTCTGGGACCTGGAACAATTTCCAACACTCTTAAATATACTGCTAAGAACGGTTTCCCATATAAGTTCAATAGTCAGAAAGTGGGGGCATATTCATTAAAAACCATGTGCTTTCAACATTATAAAAAATAATGCTCACTTGATTATCCAGTGACATCGAACACCACGCTGAAATAGATCTTTCATGTGTAACAGTGGAGACAGATTTTAGAGCAGAATGTCATCCCAGATCAATTTTCTTCTTTCCTGCTCATCCGCGCCCCGGTAATTCCCGCCAATTTTTTATACCTCTTGCCCTCTATCGGAACATTCCCTGCACACCTCGCACAGAAAGAATGGAGGAGGTTGTTGGCCGCAGCTCCCCCAGCCAATGTTGAATGGCTCAGTGTTTTACCGCACAGATCCATGCTAACATTGTGACCACAAGCTAGACTGGGTTCAAATTTAAAATCCGTGAGCCGTGGGCCGCGCCTCGGCCCCGTCATTACTCCAGCACTATCGATGTTCTGAGCACACATAAATGTTAATCTGTAAAAAGAATCAGATTCTTAATGATCTCCTTTCCTATTCATCCCAGTAATTTTGCTTTTCCAAACAGGAAAAAACTTGCCTTAAGCAGAACTTAATAGAGTAAGCTCTTAAAACAAATTAGATGGTGAGTGAGTTTGTCTTCCCTACGACCGTTAGTTGATAGCCTGGTTAACGGGCCATTTTAGCATCTCTCTTGCTTAAAGTCCTTTCTGAAATTAGAGAGGAGATGACCCTCTTTTAGAATCCAGAGCTGAAAGGATGGAGGCTGCTTGCACACATTTTAATGCCCTGGTGGCCTTTGAAAATGTAGTTATGACTATCTCCATTTATTGCGATAGGACTTGATCTTGTTATTCTGAATTTACCGCCTAGGGGCATCACAAGATGACTGCTTAGTAGCAAGACTTGCCTATTTGTATTACGACTGTGTGACAATGACCATTTAAAAAAATGTCTTTAATTTTTTTTACATAAAAAATGTATCAGTCATTGGGCTCTATGTTAACATAAAATGTTAAGATCTTTTATGGGAGTGCAATGGAAGGTACAAAATGTTTATCCTACCATGTCACGGTTCTACTTTATTATAACAGTTCAGTGAACAGAATGTAAATTAAGGATGAAATAAAACAGGATATGAACCTGTCAGGTTTGTTTTAGGTGAATATTTATAATAAAATGCATAGAAACCTCCAACAGCAAACATGTTGGAGGATCCACTGCTTGACGACCAGTTGCAAGGACAGACTACAGCAAAGGATCATGTGTAAAAATAAAATTGGTGCATCTCTGTCTGAAAAAAAAAAAAAAAAAATAGCCATGAGCTGTGATGCGGCCAGCACAAATAGTATCGAGTGAAATCTGCTTTTGTTGTTAAGAATTGGCGACTTTTGCCAATTATTTTGGAGCTGGAGAAAATGATGCTGATTGTTGTCCATGAGGATGTCCAGTGCTGTCATGAACCTCAGTCCTATGCTCACTCTGTTATTCCCATTTTTCCCTTGTGGTCACATGGCAGCATCAGTCATTTCCACGAGTGCGGTTCCGAAGGGTGTGTTAACGGTGCTCCAGTATTTATTATATTTAATGGCGGTGGTGATGCTTTTGGTTTGCTCCCTCTTTTTTTTTTTTTGCATGACTGTGTTATCTTGTTGTTTTCCTCTTCGTCAGGTTGCTGCTTGACATATCGGGGAATCACACGCACATACATACACACATGCCCCTCAGCAGTGATGCATGAACACGCTTCGCCACTATGGCTGTCACATGAGATTGTGTGTCCGTTCCTTATGCATTTGGAACACGTCTCCAACTCCGATTGCCCATCCTCTCAACCTTTCTAAATGACAGGAACAAGCCACGCTATCTGTCCCCGATGTGTATTTTTGTCCAGTTCCTCTTTTGAGAAATGAGTGGGATGATTCCTTTCTTTCATTTTTGACAAGACAAATAACTCAGATACTCAGGTCAGACAGAGGCGTGGTCTTGACATCTTCTGTCATTGTGTATTTTACAGTTAAGGAACCCAAAGGAGCCTATACCTCACCAGCCATATACAGAATCTGTCGAGGTTGAAAAGTCTCAGTAGGAGACATGCTAGGAATCAGACAACTGCTTTGTAATGAAGTCAGTGGCCCTCCGCTTTGCGTAGTTCAGATTCTTCCCTCATTCCAGTGGACTGGATAAAAACCATCAGTTCAAACCCGAATATCAAGCCTGTCATGAGCTAAATTAGCTGGCCCATTGAGCTCCAGGCCAAGATGCTAGATGTGCAGCCAGGTTATGAGTTGAAGCAAATCCTGAAGTGCAAGTGAGCAAAGAAACAAATTTTTTTAATGGCATGGGAATAACTGTGATGAAATTTGAGAGCGTTCCAGGATGATGCAGAAAAATCAGATGATGAACCGTATATGAAACTGCTGCGGATCATGTGAAACAAGAACCTCTCGACTCAGCTGAAGATTTTTTCGTGATAACTTCTCACAGCATAATCTTCCATTCCCCCAGCATGCCATGCTCCAAGCATGAATTTTGAGTGCAGTGCAGTGTTATTGGAAAATATGGCTTGGAAAGGGGCTTGGCGTATTTTAAATCTAATTAGGTCTGCACCAGCGAAGTTGCTAAAGAAGGAACAATGATTTGTTTTCAGCATGGATGATCTCGTGGTGCTACTTCTACAGCTTATCTACATTACGGTGTGGAATATGAAGCTTGTGTAAATATCTGCAGAATGCTGCCATCCTGGCCAACCCAAAAATGTCTGCTAGACAATTCTGATGAAAAAGTGAGCCATCAAGAACCATCACTCTCCGCTGCTTAATAACAGCGACTGGAGAAACTGTGACAAACAGCACTGAAGGTGTTTTGATGCCCAAAACACTTTATTATGAAGGCAGGGCAACTATAAAAGACTCTGCAGGATCCACAAGAACCGCTCTCAAGAGGCTATTGATTGACTGTCTGAAGCTGTTATTTTAAGTCTAAGGTGTCTACAAGACAACATCTCAGGTCTTTGTTTTCGAGCCCCTTGTATGACGGACAGTGAAGCCTCGCATTGTGGGCCGGAAAAAGCGGTTTTCTTGATGCCATTTTCCTGAAGCACTTTTCTGGGTTTAGGGACCACCAATCCTGCTCGCTATAGCTTGGTAGAGTTGTCTGTAGAGGTAGCTGCCTCCTGTCCTTGAGGAAACCGAGTCAAAGGCAAAGATGGGGACTGTTATTCTGTCAAATATGTTTAAAGTGCACTTTTACTTTGTCATTGGATCAGTCAACTAAACATTTGGCACAAGATTTGTTAACAAGTGGCCAACAGACAACTTTCATTTAAAACTTTCATTTAAACTCAGCAGACAAAACACTGGAGGATTTGCGTTATTACTTTGGTCCTGATTCATTTTAGGAACCTTGTGTTCCTAAAATGAACCGCAATTCCTCCCAAGAGACCACGACAACAATGTGCAAACGTAGCATTTGTTGCTGAATCAAGAAAAAAAAAAATATATATCTCCATATTTGATTATTTTCGGTTAAATGGACAGGAAGGGAAAATCTTTGTGTGGACAGCCAGACCGGTTTGTCTGCTCTGGCGATACCTGACTGACGAAGCAGAAAGTAGACAGCAACAAAAGAAATTCAAGCTCATTCACCAAAAAAAAAAAAAAACTGGCGCAAGGTCACATTACACTGTGTTTATTTCTGTCTCTTTCATAGAAACACTGTTCCACTGTTCGAATCTAGCATTGCACGGTTTCTTGTCACCATGGTAACCACCCTTTGTTTCAGAGCTAAGCTTCTGGGGAAGTTTAAATAAGGAGCGGCGATGGAACAAACCACTGTCCTCAGGCCCCAAGGTGTGTCTTTTAATGGATGTGTGTAATATGATGGAAAATGTGGCTCCGTGCTGTTAGGTGCCAGGGACGTTCCCCTGGGAGTGATGTGCGTGATTATTGAAGGGAGCTGCTGAGGGCAAAGCTGAAAGTGTGATAGTCATGATGATAGGGTTGTAGCCATGAGTCTAAGCAATCTGTGTTCTCCATTAAAGCTATAAAGCAATACATTTACACACACTCGTTATTTATTGCCTAAGAATATTATGCTGCGTCTGTTATGAGCAGGTACGTTTCATACAAGCTTTGCTAATTTTCAATACTATGTACAAATTTGTGAAATAGCAAGTTTAATCATTAACCATCTACTGCTAATTTAAAATGTGATGATATAATCATTTTTCTACGAACATGCCAGATTTATGCTGCGTTCAAGTGCATGTTGCAAGCTCCTACTTCCCAGTGTGGAAATCATAATTACAATATATTGTGCATTCATGTGATCCACTTGGAAATTAGCTCAAATTAAGAGGTAGTTTTTTTAATAATGAACCTTGGCAAGGTTACAAAAGAAAAAAAATAGAGAACACTCATCAGCTGTAGCATGTCATTAAAATAAAAATTTAACAATGAATTTAGGGTGGAATAATAATAATATTCATAACAATAATAATAGAAATCATATTTCCACATCATAGCTCAGCATCTTGAGTTTCCCCACTTGTAAATATGACATCATTTAGACTGTTGATGACTGTTGGGTCATTTATGTTCCTGATGTCCCATCATGGCACATCAGGGACAACAATGCATGGTACAGCACTAACCTAATTAAGAAAAAATTATTAAGTTTCAAGTCTGTTACTAATCTTCTAATAATAAAAGATATTTCAATGAATATAATTTAGACTATTCTAAAATATCTTTACTTTACAGTCTTTATTGCCTTTGGTGAGTTCTGTGATGTATTATATATGCAAAGGTGACCTACCAAGTTCGGCCCTTGGGTGTTACTGCTTTTTAATTTTTAATCAATCATTCTCTGATAGCATAGCAAGAAGAAGGAAACAGAAAAATGCTAATATAAACATCATCATCAGCAGCAGCAGCAGCAGTCACTTCTCCCTAGTTTAGAATGATTCATATTTCATGGAAATGCTCTTATAACAGCAAAAACCAATTGTCGGTTTCAGAACAACAGCTGCATAGTTGCTGTTGCTGCGTACATTATACAGGAGGTGGTTATGTATTTAATGAAGTCTTATTCCAATAAGTGTCATGCACCAGTGTTAACAATGGTTGTGCAAAAAACTGCAATAAAAACATTTAGCCTGTAAAAGCCTCCAGGAATGTTGTTCAACTGAAAATAGCTCAGATGTGCGAAACATCCTGTGGGACCTTACATGACTTTCACTTCCTTTGGATTCGTCACACAAGGCTATCAGCCTCTGTCACCCTCAGCATGTAGTGATATTTCGTTACAAAAAAAGAAATGGCTCATTTAAATTAAAAATTTATCCACAGTTGTTAATTTGACATGTCTATATTATTTTCTCTTTTAAATAATAGCTTGAATCTTGCACCACTGAGCAAAGCACCATCCCCACACGCTGCTCCCTGGGCACCTGCCAGGCTGCCCACTACTCACTCAGGGTGATGGGTTAAATGCAGAGGACAAATTTCACGGTGTGCACCGTGTGCTGTGCTGCTGTGTATCAAAAGTGACAATCACTTCACTTTCTCTTTCTCTAGAAACCTGTAAAATGTGCATTTTTAAAACAATTAATAATCACAGGCTTTGTGCAAATATGCTCATTAGATACCATGTTGACCGACATCCCAAACACTTTGTATCTTATTTTCCCGGCCTTGTGAAATTTAGTCAAAGAAATATGAACATTAACATTAAAAGAAATTTATCCTCACGCTCCTTTCATATATGCTCCCTACGGCCACTTTTTTTTATTTTTAATTTCTAGCTCTTTTCAGTTAGGCTGAGATCAGGTTTGATGTTGCATTACAATTTGAGAGTTTTGCAACATTCTCTGCTCTCCGTGGCATGGTTCATCACATCCACCAAACCACTCCTGACAGAAGCCCACTCACAAAAATTTTTTACTTAGTATACTCAGCCAGAGAGCTGAGAAATCGGGTCTGTGTCCTTTATGCTGTCATCCAAGAAATTGGAAAACTCAATGTACTTTATGACCACCAGTCCACAATACATGATTAATGTATTTGTCTTGTGAATACCTTTCTTGGAGTACGATTATGCAGTCCTAATCAATGCACTGCAACTCAGCTGTTTGCTGTGAGAAATTGCAATTCACCGCCAAGGAAAGCTTGAGATTTGTCGATGATGCATATGACCACAACCAGTGGCACCCAGGCCTCAGGTCCAGTACATGCAGATAATGCAGTTTCGGAAAGAAGCTTGACATTAGAAGATTTTTTTTCCACTGTCAAAAAATTAAGCTTTTACAGTCAGCAAACAGAACGAAAGGGGTGGCCTTATTGTTTAGGGTTTAGTTATTTTGCCGTAAGGATATTTTTTATTTAGTTAATATTCAGGAATAACCATGAGCATTAGTAACAAATACGACAACTTCCTTAATCACTAAATTACGCCATGTCACCACTTTGATCACAACTTGATCACCACAAATATTTGTAAAATGTGAGACCGGGCATAAAAATCATCTGAAGTTACACAAGTGGTGGGGCAGTGGGTGGCCTAGCAGTTAAGGAAGTGGACTCATAATTGGAAGGTTGTGGGATTGAATCCCGAACCGCCAAGGTGGCGCTAAGCAAGGTGCCGCCTGTCATGGCTGCCCACTGCTAACTAAAGGTGATGGTTAAAAGCAGAGGACACATTTTGATGTGTCAATGTTTGCTGTGCTGCAGTGTTTCTCAATGACGATCACTTCACTTTCAAGAACTGAACGTAATTTTGAAATGTTTGGGCAGGTATGATTGTAATGCTCGGTTGTCAATGCTTCTCACCAATGTGGGTGGATCACACAGGTAATTAGCATATTTGACCCAGCAGGTTTCTTGTTCTTTCATTGCTGAGCACTTAACTTGGAACCTGAAAGATGTGTTTTTTTTCCTTTTTGACAATCTTCACATGGTGGAGAGGGTTCTGTGGTTAAAGGATGGGTAACAGACGTGAAAATCGTATCAAAGCTGCAGCATTGCTGGAAAGATCCTTAGATTCTGTGATCAGACTAATTTATTCCGGTTTCTTCACTTGAATTTATCACCATACATTCAACTGCCACATTTTTTCTTTTCCTTCCAATTGGCTCCAACATAAAGCAACTGTAAAAAGTGTTTATAGTCTTCCTACAAGGAAATTGGAATTAAATAAAATTTCTTTAATCAGAGCTCTGCCGGAAAGTTAGCCAAGGAAATGAACTGACAGTATCAATAACCATGGCTAGAGTAGAAGGGGGGAGAGAATGACACAGCCATATGTTACTGCATATGTGAAAGAAATGCATGGGTGAAATCTGCAACTTGTGTTGCTTTAGATAATTTTTTGGTAACAGCAAATGGTACAGATAACATATGCATATTCTGATCAAATTTGCATAAATATGCCTAGGCAAAAAGACAAACACCCTGTATTCATGGACGTATTGTATTCAGGCAAGCATTCTTTTCTCCAACAATTTATATAAATATCAATAACAATATAAAAGAAGAATGTATTTCATAACATATTTGCATGCTTGCATATTGATACCATGTTGATCAATATTTGCTGAAACTGATTTGGGTTTAATGTAATGAGGTTCAGAAAAAATGTCAATGTCAGCTTGAGACGAGGCAGGTGAACGGAGACGATGACAAAACAAGGAAGAAGGACGCAATCGCGCGACCTCACGAAACCGGGTTTAAACAGGACAGGGGAGACATCCAATGACACTGGTAAACATGTAACATGTCAAAGATCTGACCGTGAACAGAAACGAAACAGGGCAGCTTTATACATTCGACACAGGTGAAAACGATTAGGGAACATTACACAGGACAACAGTGAAACTCCGGTCTGGATCCCGGACCTTTCGGACCGGATAATGACATATCACCAATAAACGGTACAGGGCATACAGTGAACCAAAGCTTCTCATGCAGGAGTGGTGTTACAAAAACAATAAACATATATGTATATAAATGATCTATATACATAAAATGTGAAAGTGAAGTGATTGTCAATATGTTCCACTGCAGCACAACAACACAAAATGTTTTCTCTGCTTTTAACCATCACACTTGGTGAGCAGTGGGCACCATGACAGGCGCCCGGGGAGCAGTGTGTGGGGACGGCGCTTTGCTCAGTTGCACCTCAGTGGCACCTTGGCGTTTCGGGATTCGAACCAGTAACTTTCTGATTACGGGGCCTTAACCGCTAGGCCTTCACTGCCCCAAATGTATATGCAACAGCAACCAGAATTATTTTGCTCGGTGTGTTTTATCAAATTTTCAATGTTTACATTTTAATGCCCAGGTAGCATGTATAGATTCCGGTTTTCTGCTGGAGTTTAGCTTGACACTCCATCAAGATTCTCTTGTCTTATCCACTTGAAAAGCTCCCTCAGAAACAGCTTTGTAAACATTGTTTACACAAAATCTTGACACAACATTACATAACATAAAAGGTTTGTCCATATACAAAAAATTCAAGAATTATCTTGTTAGGAGTTAATTCCACTCGTTATTATTATCATTTCTTGTGTCTCCTGACCATTCCCACAAATCATGGCATTAATTTGATTTCTGTGTCTGGAATAGATGTTGAGTATTTTTGAATCTATAAGGGTAACAATAAAATAATTATAAGGTAACCTTGTTTTAATTATGTTGATCTTGTCTACTTTACTAGGTAATTGTACTAGATTGACTGTTGTACTATACTGACTGAGTAAATGCATTATAAAAAAATAAACTAAAATACACTTTTCTTTGAATAAAACAAACAAAAAAACTAAATATAACTAAAATGCTCAGTCATTTAGTCGACTGAAACTTGACTAGACTAAAATGAGTCTGGACGTGACGGACTAGTAAAAACTAATATGACAGATTGACACAAAGACTAGCCTAAAACAAAAATGAAGACAGACCAGCAAAAACAACTATACGAGCAATGCAACACACCTCACATTTGGTGAGGCCAACAACCATGACAGATATTCCTCCATCATTTAAATTTACGGCATTTATCAGACGCCGTTATTCGGAGCAACTTATAATCAATAGTTACAGGGACAGTCCCCCCCTGGAGCAACTTAGGGTTAAGTGTCTTGCTCAGGGACACAATGGCCTTCTGGTTCATAGGCGAGTGTGTTACCCACCAGGCTACTACCACCCTCCCATCAATGACCAATTGCATCACCCTCTATGACCTGCCCGTCTTGACAGATAGTAAAAAATGTCTGTCTGAGAAACTAAAGAATAGCATGTTGTCACTTATTATTGATAAGGCCACTGATAAAAGTATGAGCTGTAAATCGGGATTTGTTGAGTCGGGTTTCAGGAAAAAAATGTATGGGAACAACTGTTCTATGGGCCAGGGAACCCAGCACCAATGCTCCGTGCTGGACATGTTTGGAGAGAGTTTCTTAGTACCTAGGCCCGCTTGTTCACTCCCAGTCGACTTCAGTCCTTTCCGTCTCCAGTCCTTGTTGGTCATATTTTGTGATCCATTTGACATGTTAGTGGTTCATAGTGGACTATAAAGGATTTGTATGAAGGTGACATGTTTATTTCATATAATAATTTTGTAATGGTGCCTCTGGCCCACCAGGTGTCAAGCATTCACTGTCTTTGTCTCGACTAATTACCGCCATGTGTCCTCCTCCTGTCAAGTACACATTTCGCAGTGTCTCACAATGACCATCACGTCACTTTCACTTTACTTGCTATTTCTACAGCTTGACCTTAGATTCACAAAACCTCTTTACTCGTCCCTTACTCAGGTTCCTTGGATTACCCCGCTATAGATTCATTCACCTGCCCCACATCGCATTTTTAACAATGCGGATTCTGTCTGACTTACCCTGCCGCTGTCGTACTCTCGCCATCGGACAACCTGTGTCACCTTTCTCTCGCGGGGCACCGCCACCTACGTGTTCACTGCCAGAAGTAAGAGACCAGCCACATCATTAACACCACATGGTCACCCTCATCACGGTCCAAGTGGGCTTGATCCTCCTCCGCTGAATCCCAGGAAGCTTCCACAATGTCCATACCCGCTTCCTTTAAATATTACTCGCCTTTCCTCTTTCCTGTGTCACTTGTCTGCTTGGCCAAGTTCCGTTTTCACACAGTGTACCATGCTTAAGACTACTGCCTTGCTTAAGTTTTGGCTGTTTGATTTAAGTTTACTATGAAACTTCACTATGTCGAGCACTTGTGCCTCCTGTCTCGTACTCGGTGGCATTACAGATTTATTGCAAAATCATGAACATTCTTCGTTAATAGATTGATGAGGAATATTAGGCACACATCCACATCAAATCTTTTAAATTTTGGAATGTATTAGGTTTAGAATTAAATTATATTGCAAAAACAGCAAAGAAAATGTTTCTTGAGAGCTATAACTGAGACCCTCATATTACAAACAACAACTTTGCGGTACCTCTGCAAAAATGTGCAGGAATTATATTATGTCACTGTTCAAGCACATTAAAGTTTTGATGATCCAGGTGGCATGCTTTAAAAATATGCTTCTCACATCTGTTGGCAAGAATCAGAATTTTGTGAAGATTTGAAATCTAATTGAAACATGGTACCTCATTGCTGTTCTGATATGGGGTTTTTTTTGTATAATGCCAACCTGAATGCCATTTTTATACCTATTTCAGCTTGTTTAAATTTATAAAAAGAAGTGAAAAAGTAATCTATTTATTTATTTGTTTGTTTGATTGTTCATGTTCCTTTCTTGCTCACAGTTTATGCCGCATGTCATTTTTGGGCCAATTTCCTAGGTTTGGTAAGAAATGTTTTAATTCTTGTTGAATTCAAATCACATTTATATTCCAGCATAACCTATCCTGACATAATGTGTCAGTATGGCATCATTTTATATTTTATCTTTGATAACCATTACAACCATAACTAGGGCGCCCTCATTCCACCAAAACTGCTTCTCGCGTACTGAAGCTTGAAACAGGTCCACCCTCTCTCCTATGATGAAACAGTATGATGGTGGCTACCCCCCATGTGACCCCCAGTCGGGATGTGAATAGAAGGCAAGGAAAGGCTTCTCTTAAAACAGGATGCCCATCGCAGACGACCCCCCCTGTACCTAAATAAAGAAATCAGTGGGAGTTCTGCTCAAGGGATCGGAGCCGGAGAGAGAGGAGATGCTGCACTGTTTCAAATTCCAAGCACAATGTACACTTTCGGGACTTCTTTCTTTTTTTCTCTTTTCTACCGAGGAGACATTGGTGGAAAAGGACAAGCCAATTTTGAGCGTAGGCGGATCTGCGTGAGCAATGAGATGCAGGGCTTCGGAAATGTATTGCTTTTATTTTCAATCCGTGTTTTATTTTTCTTTCATCTCCAGTAAAATACAGATGGAGGGATCTGTACGCTGATTTTTTTGTTGTTGGTGTTGTCTTATGAAGCATAAGGCGGCAGTGATAAAAAAAGGAGGTTAGTGTATTGTATTGTATTGTACTGAAGAAGTTGCCGTCGGGCTGAATGCTAAAAGAGACTGAGCTGCAGTGTGGCTTGGTGCGTACCGCCTCGCAAACAAACCTCGGGGTCTAATCTGAACGTCCTGTTCCCAAGTACAACAAGGTGGGCCTGCTTTGATACGAAGCGCCAGGACTGCTGACTGTACGTTGAAATTCTGAAACGGACCCACATGAGACGGGCCTGCCTTTTACTGCCTTCCTTGAGTCATCCTACAGGGACAATAGGCCAACGCTTGTTGAAGAAAAGCCCATTTATTTTGTGGGCTTGGAGTGATGCAATCTGAAGTGCCCTCGGGTCCGAGAATAAGTGTTAGAGCTCGGATTGTGTAACTGAGACATAAGATCCTGGAGCCAGTCTAAATGAAAAAAAAACACAATAGAGGAGATGAGATAAAAGTTGAGGCTTTTACTTCATGTCTCACCGTTTCCTTTACACGGCTCCTTTCGATGAAGAACATCCCGACACAAAAAGGAGGAATATTCAGGTTATTTATCTCTTCTCCCTTCTGTTCGATGCCTCCATTGTAAATCCCACCCAATTAGAGTTTCTCCATTTGGCTCTTGTGTGCAAGAGACAGAGGTTTCGAAAGAATAGATTTAACTTGACAGTCCCATCGCTTCGATTTAACCACACTCTGCAGGATCGTGGGGTTTCTGAACTGTAATTGATGAGGACAATTAAGTTAATTAAGGTAAAAAGGGAGAAAAGAACAAATGTACTCACCAGAAGCAAAATCAGCTCTGTGTCAGGTTCAGCTTCATCAGTGACTATTTTAATTTCATCAGACCACATAAGTAATGGGTAATATTCATGACCAAGTTCTGATCAGGGATATTTGACCCATGAGTGACCCTTCGACCCAGAAATCTGGAACTGGTTATCTGGATTAGCCCAAATGCCGGACATGGATTGACAGCAGCACACAGAATGCTGCCTTTTTTTTTGCATGCCGCTTATACAGTATTTTCTGTATATTCTCAGGATAGCTTTGCTCTGTTTAACGTGTTTTATGTAAACATGCTTTATTTGTAATGACTATTTCCATACTGGTTTATAGATTCTGTTTCCCAGTTGTAATGTCCCCTTGCATAGTACTGCAACCCACCATAATAACAGGTCTTACAGTTGGGCAATGCATGCTGACAGAGTCTAAGCCCTTGACCTCCAGTGTAAAATACACTAATGATGAAAATAGAAGTAGCATGGGTTGAATCGGCCCACTGCAAGCCTATATACAATGATGCAAATTCATATCACTTCATACATTTGATTTACTTGTTAAGACTACATAACCAATATTCATTATTTATGCAAATCAATATGAGTCCAAATGTTTGAGGCCCAAGAGCAACAGCAATTATTCTGCTACCAACAGACATGTGTGCCATCAGTTTTCAATGTAAGATTAAGGGGGAATTTTCTGGGAAGAAAAATCTCGATCATATTTGCACACATTAAAAGAAGGTTTAAAAGAGTGGTCAAAAGCTTAAAATATATTATTAATGCCACTCTTTTTACATTTGGCCTTTCTTTATAAATTATTTTAACTTTAATAAGTCAGAAAATTCATTAGGTTACATACACAGGCTACTAGAGTAAATATCACCTGGCATTCCATTAAATATATTATTTGAAATAATGGGCCAAGAATTTAACGGTCTGTTTTTTGTTCATGCATTAAGCCTAGTTTAATAAAGTTCTGAATCAGTATAGGCCACATGACAGAGCGCTCCGCTCCATATCAGGTTATGGGAGGGCTTATAGTTATTCCAGTCCAGTGCTAATTAGACCTCGAGTCAGAGCAGAGAGCCCTGCAACATCTAATACAATAGACCTCCATGTCCTGAAAAATTTCCACCGCAAAGAACAAATGTAGCAAAATGTAGAGAACAAATGTAGCATTCTGTAATAACAATTACTTCATTTTTTTTTGTAGTAGCAAAAAGATTTTCAGCCATTTAATTATTGTAAAGCATTTACAATACTTAAAAGTAATTAAGTTACACAAAAAATAGTTGATGTAGATGGGAAGTACATTATTCATAATTCAGATGCTTACTTACTCAATCTCTACCCATTACCACTTATTCCTATTCAGGGCAGTGAGAGTAAACTTGCAGACTTGCAGACTTGTCTTTTATTGTTCTTTTATTGCATTTAAAAACAGTAGCAAGCAAGCCCACTGCACCAACTGGCTTTTCTTTCTTACCTTTCACAGTACCATTAAAATACAGACCCATGTCTCAAGGCTGCTGTCTGCCCAGGTTTGCTAATGAAAAAAAGAGACTGATTGAATACATTTTTGAATGCATAAGGCAAATTCAAATCATTAAAGGGCATGCATATCCGAGGTCTGCGGCTCTTTTCTTTACGTGAAATATGCCAGTTTCATGCTGATGAATGTGTTTTACATGCATTGAAAATGAACGCTGACCTCTGAGAGCAAGATAGTTCGTCAGTGAAGAAAATGAATAAAAACATCCCCTTTCCTTCAAGGACACACCCGATCGGCTTTCCACCACGATCCAGGGCTGGCGAGCGGACTGTCCTTCCAACCGCACTCCAGTGTGTAAACAGCAAGCAAACCCAGGCCTCTTCACATTGCAAAAATGTGTCACAAGCCAAAAAGACAAAATACTGTTTCATTGGTTCTGGAATGACTGCAGAACATCGAAAAGCACTACATCTGAATAATGAGAGGAGCCAGGCCCTGTTTCACTTGCCCCTCGATGGTAAGAATTTATTGTTGAAGAAATGTTGAGGGGAAAACAATGAAATAATTCAAGATCCTTCTCTTTTTCTTTTGGCCTATCCAAAATAATTTTTGATATGAACTGAATATGAAAAGGTTTTGTGTCAATGCTAACTGGCGTTGATTGCATTTTACATTTACGCCCTTCTCCAGAGTGGCTTCCAATCAGTAGTTACAAGGACAGTCCCCCTGGAGACACTCAGGGTTAAGTATAATGCTCAGTGACAGAATGGTAGTACATTTTAACCTGGTTTTCTGGTTCATAAGCAAGTATCTTTACCACTAGGCTACTACCATGACAAAAAAAATAATAATTATTAATAATGATAATAATAATAATAAAATATTAAGAAAAACACAAATAAATGAAATTTGTCAATGTCAGAGCCCTGCAACATCAGTGCTGAAATGTAGGTTGTTCACAGAAAATGTTTTTTTCATGCATTGTATGCACATTAATATACAATTTCCCAGGACGTTTGCATTATGTTCCATCAAAAGAAAAGAGTGCTTTCCCCACTTATTCATACCCAGTATATATAATGAATCTTCATTATTTCAAAAACAGGTCCTGACCCTGTACTGCACTGTGCAGAGTATCTATTCTGTTAAAAAAATGTCCCCCAGCAACAAACACAGAAGCATAGACTGACACAGACAAATGGGCTCCTTTTAGTCTGTAATTTATAGACATACGTCTAGTGTTGTGCAGCTCAGAAGTTGGCACAATGACACACAATAAGACCTCAAAAAAATCACACAGGTTAAAAAATTAATGGTGGTATGGACTCTGCATAAATCATTTTTCCATGCGGAACATATATTTGCGGCTGTGGGCCGTGCTGGACCCACCTTGTTCTGCTGGACTGGGCCTGCGCACTGTCTCCCCAGTCTTTCCCGCAGTGGCCTGCAGGGGGGGGGTTGCTGCTCAGGTGTGGTCATTGGTGTGGAATGAAGGCTAATGGAAAGGGGAACAAAGGCAGGCTCTGTCGGCTGCTTTCTCCCAGCTTCCCCAAGTTCATACTTCACTGAATCCTGGAACAACACACACTTAAGAGCGTTGTTCCACTGGGACTGAGCAAATATAAACTTGTGTTTCAATGCAACAATGGATTTGAACAATTTTGCTCCTTGGCAGGCAAAACCTGCCTGCTATTTTTTTTTTTTTTTCAATTATTTCTAAGGGTTGACAAAGTATTTTTGACCTTTTGCGGATTCGATGACATTTACAAATTTAAATATTGGCTAATTGTATGTCATATTTATCTAATTTAGTTGGTCTTCTGTTTATTATTGGGTGGTGATACAATATGAAATTCATAAGCCTTGCTTACCTGACATTCAAAGTCTTAAGTGATTATTAGTTTTAACAATCAAAGTAGTTATTAAAAAGTTTCATTATTATAAAAGTGACTTATTAATCCTTACCTGAAGCCAACTAGAGAAAAAGTTGGTTTTGCTATTCTAATCTATTTTGCAGTGGCTTCTGAAAGTGCTCCATTATTTTTTTTTCCTTCTCTTCAATCTACACTGTAGAACCCCATAATGAAAGTATACATAGTCACACCCTTTACTCTATACTTTTTTGTGGCACTATGGCAGCCATAGTTTTTGTATCTTTCTTTCAAGCTCAGCCAGGTTGGATAGGTATCATCAAGGGACAGCCATTTTCAGGTCTCTCCAGAGACGTTCAATGGGGGACTCTGAACGTCAACTGAGTTATCCCTAACCCATTCATGTGTTGACTTTACTGAAAGAGAGTCAAAGTGAAGTGATTGTCATAGTGAAACACTGCAGCACAGCACACGGTGACACCATGAAATGTGTCCTTTTAACCATCACCCTTGGTGAGCAGTGTGCAGCCATGACAGGCACCCGGGAAGCAGTGTGAGGTCCCACTGTGCTTTTCTCAGTGGGACCTCAGTGGCACTTTGGTGGTTTGGGATTTGAACCAACAACCTTCTTTCCTTACACACTAGGCCGGCACTGCCCCTAATCCTGGACTGTGTCCTTAAGGTCATTGTCATGTTTGAAGATGAACCCTCAGCCCAGTCTGAGGTACTGAATGCTGTAGAACAGGTTCTCATTGAGGACTTCTATGTATTTTTGTGCATTCAGCATTCCCTAAATCCCTCGCTTAGTCCCTGCTGCTGAAAACAAATCTGCACACCACCATTCTATATGGGATGGTTTTGGGAAGGTGATGAGCTGTACCTAGTTTCCTCCAGCCATCATATTTCGAATCAAGGCCAAACATTTCAATCATGGTTTCATCAAACTTTAAGATTCTTGTACCTCACAGCCTTCAGGTGCCTTATTGCAAACTCCAAGCAGCCTTTCATGGGTTTCACGCAGCATCTTTGGAGCTTAGTTTGAAGTTGAAGTTGAGCGTTACTGTCACTTAAGCTACATCCATGTTAGACAGCACATAGTTAAACAAAATAACGTTTCTCCAGAATCTGGTGCTACATTTGAACAATTAGACAAAGTTACATACTGACATAAAGTGCTCGTGTGTGACACAGACAAACTGGGCTACGTAAAGGGCAACAATGAAACAGACAGCGCAAAAATACTGAAATGAATAATAAATGTGCAAAGTAAAAACAGTGCAAATACTGCTGTGCAAAATAGAACGGTCCATTAATAGATAATATTGCTCAAAGCTACAGTGACCATTGTGTTCTAACAGTCTTCCGCCTGGATCATTCAGTTTGGTCCTCGATCAGCTCTTGGAAGAGCTCTTCCATTTGAGAACTATGAAGGTCATTGTGCTCTTGTGAAGATTCAGTTCAGAGGAATTTTTTTGTAGCTTCCGACAGATCTGTGCCTGGACACAATTCCTATGACCTCATGAACTCCACAGAGAGGTGCGTGCCTTTCCAAGTCCAATGTCCACATTGCTACTCACGCCACTGCTGTAGAAATAGCTCACAATGATCAAGAAAAATGGGTGTGCAAAAAGGTTGTCTCGCTTCAAAGGGTCGAAATTTGTGTTTTGTCTTTTTTATACATTTAAAAAATATGATTCCCAATTGTCTGCAATTGACATTCTGTATACAAATATATCCTCATGTTGGGTCATTTTATGTCTGTATGTGCTTGTACCCTGTCCGATGTGAACTGCCATAAGTAAATCCCCTGTTGTATGTGAAATCATGTGACTGCGTCCTTCCCTGTCCCGTTGCTGCCATGCCAAAAATGTAAGGTTCTCAGTTCACTTCAATTATGGGTGAATACGATTGAATATTAATACCTTGGGGAAAAAAATAAATATTGTAGCATCAGGATAAAATAAAAATAAATTGTACATGTAAATTGCAGATTCAGCTTTTAGCAGTACAGATTCAGCACTGTAATGTCAGCTGTGTAATTTAAGTTTACAGTAATCTTAGAGAATAGCCCCCTGGTGCACACAAAAAAAGAAGTTGAAATCAGAAACTGACGTTTCTAAGTGCTTGACTACGCCCACAGTGACTTTGAAATATGAAAACTTTGTCATTCTCACCATCAGCTGAAGCTGATAGACAGACACTTCACTTTTCCGAGATGATCACTTGTGACAACAAATTTGGCCATCCCCTCGGTACGTACGTTGGGAGGCTGAAGACTGACATGACCCAAAAATAACTGTCCTCTGGGCTCGACAAGTTTGTCAGGTTTCCCAAAACAAATTGACATTTTCCCTGCCCCCAACATCTATGTCCAAACTTGTTTTTTAACACCTTTGTCAGTTTCTGGGAGTTTGTGTCTTCACTTGTTTCCATCTCCTGTCCATCATAGATAAATATTTACATTTTTTTTTTTTTTTTTCATAGACGCTGCTTGACAGGATAAAGAGCCTCACTGAAGTGAGTACAACTACTGCTCACATCGACAAAACTAAATCTAAATTCACCTTGCATTTAGTAACCAGTCACTGTAGACAATGCCATACATGCATGAAACTATTGCATAATTAGAACTGAGTGTCAACCATTGCAAATGGGGTAATATTTTTTAATTACTATATAAAATGAATGCACTTGATCACTGCATCATGATGTCATTTCAGCTGACATCTGAATGCTGGCTATAATAGTTACCTCCCCATCAAAAAAACAGGTTATTATTTTAGCAAATTAGTCCAAACTATCAACTACATAACTGGAAGAAGAGCACCGTGGTTATTCTTTGTGTTTGAAATGTTGGTGCATAAACTCTAACGTGGTTAACAGGGTTCAAAAGCAAGCCAATTAACTACAAAATGCTACACACACAAAAAACAATTTACTATGTAATTTGAAGGACAAATTCCTGAGTTCATGAAGTCCTCGATTCATTAGTGCTACATCAATTATGAAAAAAGAGATCTACATGGATTAAATAAAAAAGAAACTAATTATTTTTTTAAGGCTGTGAAGGTGATTGCATTGGGGGAATCAAGGTAACGCTGAAGAAAGTGCGCACATCAGACATGAACTCAAACTGCCGCTGCCTCTGTTCATCCTTGCATCTGAAACTGTGAGAACAAAATTACTTGCTGCAAATTGGTCTTACATGTGTAACGACCATGGGTATTTTATATAATTTGAGTTTGGGTGGGATGGGGCAGTGAGGAAGGAGAGATTGTATAATTCTCTGCTCTTTTTTTAATTTAATTTGGATTTAACAATAACCTAACTAGGACACAGTATGGAGTTCGGGTATCTAGGTCTTTGGCGGGTGTTTTATATTCTGTATGACCCGTCACTCTCTGTCTACCATGTCCTGCTCCTTTTCCTGGAATTATTTAAGCCGACAGAATTTTGTCTGTTTTCAGACTGGACCAAATTCCAACAGCACAGTATTGCATTTTGATGTTTTTTTTCAAGGTAGGGTCGTTAAGATCTCTATACTGAGGGGTTGATTATTGCAAGAGTGTGACACCCCAGCCAATCAAATGGCACTAATTGTTCAATTACTTATCTGTTTTAAAGAACTGATGTTTGGAACACATTAGAAGACATTTGGCACAATGTGAATTAAAATGAGAATTAAAGTCTTGGATGATGAACACTGCATTGTTTTTCAATAAATTAACAGTAAGTTAAAGTCTACATGTGGTTGCATGTTGGTACAGTGGTAAGCGATGTGGTCTCATACCTTACATTTACATTGACATTTAAGGCACTTGGTAGACGCCCTTATCCAGAGCGACTTACACCATGCCTCCATGTTACATTCAATGAAGTGATCAATTCTGGTTTACTAGGACCCCCAACTATGAATACAATCTTTTTATTCACTCTGTTGTAGTTTCTATATATAAGTCAGACAATAAGAAAGTTATAAGATAATCTAAATATTCTCTAAAGAGGAAGGTCTTGAGCTGCCATTTGAAAGTGCTCAGTTACTGAGCTGTTCTGACCTCAAGGGGAAGTTCATTCCACCACCGAGGGGCCAAGACAGAGAAGAGTCTAGATGAATGTCTTCCCGTACCTGGAGGGACCAGGCGAGCAGTACTGGAGGCTCGGAGTATACGAGGTGCAGTGTAAGGTGTAATAAGGGCTGTACCTTCCTGTATTTGCAGACTTTACATGATTTTCGTGTGTTTAAGGTTTTCTCCTGCCGTCCAAAGGCATATACAGTAGGTTGATTAGCAACTCTTAATTGGCCATAAATGTGAGTGTGGGAGTAAATGGTGTGTTTGTATGTGTGAACCCTGTGGTAGGCTGGTCCAACAGCCTAGGAGAGTCCCCGCTCTGTGCCCAGTGTCATGGAATTGGCTCTTAGCAACAGGACTAAGAGGTTACGGATAGGGTCCTAGTGAGTGAGGATATTATAAAAAAAGTCAACACATTTTTGCAAAGCCAATGAATAATCAATCAATAATATAATAATAATATTCAAATATTCCTCAACATTTTTGCTTGTAATATTTATTACATTAAATTTGATCAATTTAGACATAAAATTGATCAAGACAAAAGTCTTGTCGCTTGTGTACAAATTAATCTGAAGTGCCGCTGAAATATATTTCTAACCAAGATTTTTTACAAGAAATTGCTTAGTTTATTCCCAACTTTGTAAAGGTAATTGAGTCGGTTTTTGCAAAGACATAAGTGTCATTGAAGCTTCACCTGGGACTAATAATGGATCAATTAGGTCTCAGGTGTATAAAAAGAATCCCACTACACTAGACCTTCAAATCAACTGCAACTAGACCTCTGCAAACATGCCTAAGATTCACCCTGAGACTAAAGTGTTGATTATCAAGAGGCTGAAGACCAGATCCACTGCTGATGTGGCAGAGACCTTCAATGTGTCTCATCGTCAAGTACAGACTGGAGACGTTTTTGACAAGCCCAGGTCAGGCAGACCCCGCAAGACAACTGCTCGAGGGGACCGTTTGTTGGCTCGAAAATCCATGGCCAGCCCATTTTCCACTGCAGCAGAGCTCCACGAGACCCGGTCACTTGAAGTCCCTGTGTCAACCAGAACAGTTTGTTGAATTCTCTCTCGAAATGTCCTCCATGGTGGAATCAGAAGCCAGAACTAAACAAAAGACAATTGAAAAAAACGTGGCATTTTCAAAGGCCCACAGCCTGTTAAAAGGATGGATGCTGGAAAAGTGGCAGAAGGTGGATTTTTCAGATGAATCTTCTGTTGAATTACACCACAGTCACTGCAAATATTGCAGGAGACCTACTGGAGCCCGCATGGATCCGAGATTCACCCAGAAAACAGTGAAGTTTGGTGGTGGAAAAATCCTGGTCTGGGTCCTGCAGGGTGGAAGGCAACAGCAATAGTCTGAAATACCAAGATATCTTAGCTACCTTTTATATTCCCAACCATAAAAGAGGCCAAATTCTGCAGCAGGATGGTGCTCCATCGCATACTTCCATCTCCACATCAACGTTCCTTAAGAAGAAGAAGATCAAGATGCTCCAGGATTGGCCAGCTCAGTCACCAGACATGAACATCATTGAGCATGTGTGGGGTAGGATGAAAGAGGAAGCATGGAAGACAAAACCAAAGAGTTGATGAACTCTGACTCAACAAAGAGCGGGCAGCGTCCCCCCTGGCCACCTGACCTTTATACTGGACACTGCCTGCTCTCACTTCTGCTTCTTGGTGGGCTGGAGGTGGTAAGTTGGCCGTGACAAACTTATTACTTTGGAGATTGGTCAAATTTTGTCGTAAATAGGATATTCCGTAGCCGCAACCATTTTGCGATGACGCTGTTATCCTTCCGCCTCGTTTTGGCTTCCCCTAGTTGGCCACCCGCAAACCCCACATCCACTGGCCACTAGTACCATTTTAGGATGGGGGAGGCAGACCAAACATCGGCTAGAACCACAGCCACCATAAACCTGATGTGGCCACGCTCTGTCTCGCTTATGTCCCTCAACCCATGCCTTGCTCCATTCCTCGTGCCATGCCAAACCAAGCCACGCCCACAACACTGCAGGGTTGCCATGATCTCGGAGACTTTTTTGACAAAGATAAGGCTGCCGTACGATCTGGCCATAGAGCTTTCTCCAGACCAACGAGCCCCCTCCTTGCACATGCGTACCATTGGCAATCTGAACCCAGGTGCTGTAGTGGGGCCACCATGACTCAGTTGTCGACGCAATGCACCCAAGAACTCATTCAATGCTTCTTTTGATGGCCGGGCCTCTCCGACAACATCACCCACTATGTGGCTGCCTATGCCCACTGGCGCTCACGTCTTTTGTCATTTGACTTGTCATAATGTTTTAATCAGTTTGCTTTTATTTGTGATGAAAAATGAATTGCGCAGTGACCTTGCTCCATGTATTGTTTGTGCTAGTTACTCAGAAATGAACAACAAATCTCAAAGGAAATATGTAGGTTTATTCCATGTTGTTATTAATTAGACTAGTGTCAATACAAAGACATTTTCCTTCATTTGAAACATCACATACTGTCAAAAGAAAGGGTATAGCACACAAGCAAAGTTTTAAGTACAAAAAAGAAAGCATGAGAAGAGAAACAGTCTTGACCCAGGTCATAGCACATAACTTTGCAAACTGAAACTCCACAGAAGCAGTAAACAAAGGCGTAAAACAGAGCTGCTTGGGCTGAGATGAGACACTTATATTTCATGATGTCAGTATTTTTTTAAGCGGTACGTAAGTCTCAGTCACCAAAGAGAAAATGAGAGACCCAGACAGCCTTTGAAATTGCTGTGCACAGAGTCACATCCTTGAACTGCTTACAAATGTGGAAAAGTTCACAACCCATCAATCATAGAAAACAAAATGGAATGGAAAAGTTGCTGATGATTACTGGTTCACGTGGATCTACTGAAAGCGGCTGCTTTTCTTCACACATTTCGTCCAAAATCAGGATTTTTGCTCACCCAAGTATGTGGCCCTGGGGATGACTTACCTCCAATTACATTTAGGACCAGATACCTCATTTTCCAGTAACCCCCTACACTGTGACATTTGCTGAAATAGTAAAGTGTTAACAAATGTGGTTATTTATTTGCATATGAATGGCCTAATTCACTGTATGAACGTTGACCATTAAAATTGGTAGAATGGAGTGTTGTGAGTAAAACATGCATTTGTGTGTCCTGTGTCTTTTGTGTACCCTAATTTGTCACCTGTAGTATGTTTAAATGTTGCTGTATGCTTCTAGTCCACGTGCAGGCATTATCTCTGTTACCATGTTCTATTTTCCTGCCATGTTTTATGTGTACTTATTAAATCCCTGCTTTTTAAAAACGTCTTCAGGTGTGGGTCAAGGAGACAAAGGGGCTACGGGAAAGCGGTGTGGGTGGCAGGCGAAGAGATCAGGAGCATCGGGGTCCAAAACGTCAGGCAAGAAAAACAAATCTAGGAGAGACGTCAGGCTTCCATTCAAGGCAACCGCACGTAGGAACGGGACCTAAGACCTTCATTTTTGCTGTACTCTATCCTCTTGTTGGCCAATGTTTCAAACACCAGATTAACACTTGAGACAGTGTCTTGTCTTCAGTAAGCCACTGCTTTACCTGAGCTGTTGTGGTAGATCTCCAGCATGATCCGTGCTGCCTTCCTTCTTGAATTGTGGCAGTGGCGTTAGTGTGTTCTTTGCCAGGTTTGTGTGTGATTTGGTACGCGTATGCTCTCAGAAATGCTGCCTATCTTTAGGTCAGTGGTCTTCAACTATTAACACTCAAAGAACCATTTTGACCCGATTTTCACAAAAAAGAAAGCATAATGAACCACAATTCTTTTTGACATGTAAAATGAACACTACAAATGATTATTTAAACTTCATGCTATGTATAAAAACTGGGTTAGTGTGTTACTTGTGAAATTTTATGCAAAGAAAATATTTGCAAGGGTGGTGCACTCTACATGCTGCATATTCTTCCCTCTACACCCCCCCCCCCCCCCCCCCCCCCCCCCCCCCCCCCACCCTTTATCCATATATGTAAAATACAAATTACCTCATGAATATTTAAGTCTGGTGTAAACCTGAAAAAAACTGCATCATGGCTACTGAGGGTAAAAGTAAAAGAGTAGTTTTTCGGAAACTGAAAGAGAACTGAAAAGCCAAAAAACATGAAAGGCAGTGAGTGGCAACAGCGAGAGTCTGTAGCCTCAACTTTTACAGCCTGTTCACCAGCAACCCCGGTTCAGAACATGTAGTCTCGGCCATATTTCGTTATCACAGGATGACTGACATATTCTCACTTTATAATCATTTCTCTCTCTCCAAACAAGCTGAATCAGTTTATTGACTTGTCTGTGCCATGTATCAAATTATTATTCATTATTAAAATTATTACCTGCCATTTCATTTAAATGTATGTTTGTTTAAATTTTAAAAAATGTCTTAGACAAAGCTATTTCGTTTCTTTTGAGTATATCTACACTAGCAGTGAAATTAACTGCAATGCAAGGGGCGCCACCTTAAATCTTGCCTAGGGCTCCAAATTTTGTAGGCTAATTTTATACAGACAATATGTTACGCTACTTTGTTCTAATAAACTATACATGGGGATGGGCTGTCAGGTTTATCGTCAATAATAAATAAATTATAATAGAATGACACATGAATGTTATGTACATTTGATAATAAATGTTGTCCGCTCCTAGGTTTTTGTTCCTGGACTTTGTTTTTCCCAATACCAATGAATCTTAAATGGTTTACATGCATCCTTTATAATTACGGTCTCCACAGAATAAGCATTAAATGTGACCAAATATTTAAGTAGGTATCCCTATCGCAGTCATTCACAGTGGATTTCATTAACATTTGGTTTTGCGGCAGTACAGGCAGTTGGGGTCTGAGGGACGAGGGTGTCTCATAATGCCGCTGCAGTCATATTTTTAACAAGCTTAATGACGCTGTGAATCTAGCACATGTTTCGCGCCGCACTGATGAGCCTGCCTTTACTTACATGTCTGAGTCTTGACATCTGGCAAACAACTCTGAATACATTTACATTTACAATATTTTAAAGTTAAAGTTAAAGTGAAGTGATTGTCACATTTGATACACAGCAGCACAGCACATGGTGCACACAGTGAAATTTGTCCTCTGCGTTTAACCCATCACCCTGAGTGAGCAGTGGGCAGCCATGACAAGCGCCCGGGGAGCAGTGCGTGGGGACGGTGCTTTGCTCAGTGGCACCTCAGTGGCACCATGGCAGATCGGGATTCGAACCGGCAACCTTCGAACCGGCAACCTATCAGACACCCTTATCCTCAGCGACTTACAATCAGTAGTTACAGGGACAGTCCCCCCCTGGAGCAACTTAGGGTTAAGTCTTGCTCAGGGACAAAGTGGTAGTAAGTGGGATAGGCGAGTGTGTTACCCACTAGGCTACTACCACCCAAAAAAAAAAAATAGAAGCACATGGGTTACAGCTTTGCAGCTATACCCATTGGCCCTTTTCAATGCATCCATGGGTGTATGTAGTCATGTGTGGCTTCTTACTGAGGAGCTTTCAGGCAAAAAAAAAATTGTTTATAATAATTGCATTTGATTGCAGTGGAAGAGACAATTGTGTGATTCACAGCTGCGTGTCTCCCTGCTTCAATTACAGCTGACTTTGCAACTGCAATAGAGAGCTGTTTGCATAACATGGAGAAGGTGGCGGCCTCATCAAGGCACTGACAAAAACAGACTTTGTTTGGTGAAATGAAAGCAGGTAGAAACCGATGTGCACACCACACATTTAGGCAAGATTTGCATTGAACATGGATAGATACGAACTAACACTAAAACGGAGGGGCTAATCAAAGGCATATAAATTGATGCTGGCTACCATGATGAGATGTTCACACAGTATGCATAAACAGTTTGTTTATGATGAACAAATCACAAAAGGCACAAAGTGAATGATGACTTTTAGGCATTTTATTTATGATTTGTGCATTTTGGCATAAAAAAGGGAACACCATTCATGGAAATTTAATTAACGTATTGATGTGGCTTATTCACAGTCATCGTTAGATGCTCACAAAGCAGGATGAGGTTACAAGAAGACAAAACAAGTGTCTTCAGCAAGATAATCTGAAACACTCCTCATAATGTAATACCTCAAGCAGCGCAAGCTGAAGGTCTTGTCATGGTCTTCAAAGTCCCCTGACCTAAACCTCATTAAAAATCTGTAGACAGCCAAGGATCTTGCAAAAAAAAACTTTTCCAAGGACAAACTGACTAAAAAGGGCTCCAAATAGTGTCTGCAAGTAGTGCTGTTGTGTTTTCATGTTTCCTTTGTCCATCGCTTGCAACTTTGCAGAAACCTGAATGTCCATGTTTCATTGGTCCCTCAGCCTCACAAAATAACCCTAACCACCAACTACCAAATGTAGGATCACTTGAAACTGCTTTTTTTTTTAACCAATCAATCAACAAACCAAAAACACACGAAAAGGGTTTGAATAGAAAAATACCAACAAAAAAAACTAATTAACAACAAATAATAATTAACACGTTAAAATAATGATTTAATCAAATATATGCTTATGCACTAAATACTGTACTAGAATGAATTTTGCCAGCTTTATTGCTTTATATAGTGCCACTGTTTATATAAGCTTTTAAACTGGCTGACTTGGGTTAACAAACACAGTATTCCACTGGAACTCAAGGCTAATTTTTTGCTGATAAAATTTGTGCAGATATTTCATCAGTAGTCATTTCCACTGACCAAAACATGAACAACTTTTTGACCTGTTTGATGTCAATTTAATGCACAAAACAAAAACAATAAAACAAATAATAAAACAAGAACATTTCCAAAAGACTATAAACCTTTGAATGACAGTGTTAATACTCACATGGGACATCAAAAAAAGGAACTGAAAATGGTAAACAGCAAATGATTTACCAATTATTACGTTTTTACAATTCAATTTTGTCGCAGCAAACCCAGAAACTTTCAAAGATAAATATTAAACTTCTCAATGTTATTTTTTTGTTAAACTTATCCAAAATTTTTTCAAAGTTTCAAAGTGAAGTGATTGTCACATACACAGCAGCACAGCACATGGTGCACACAGTGAAATTTGTCCTCTGCATTTAACCCATCACCCTTGGTGAGCAGTGGGCACCTCAGTGGTACCTTGGCAGATCGGGTTTCGAACCAGCAACCTTCTGATTACGGGGCCGCTTCCTTAACCGCTAGGCCACCACTGCCCGCTAGGCCACCACATTTGTGTCAGTCTGACCTTCTGTGTTGTTATACTTTTCATATATAAAAAAATTGCAAAGATTGCAGAAAGGTGGAGGAAAATGTTAATATTCTTAGTTCAAGCTAAAACTAACTACATGAGCCATTCTTGTGCCAAACTACCTGTCATTATGGCCACATTTTGTCATGAACTCTGCTGACTCAGCAGATCCAGATTTATTGAACTTGTAGACATTCTGGAGTTCTCTAAATGGATAACAGGTAATCACTGTATATCAATAGCTGATAGGAAACCCTTTCAGAACAATCCCAAATCAAAAGTGCATAGGCTGGTTGAATTTATTCACATTTGTAATGCTTCAGTCTAAGGTTTTGAAGCAGAAGCATTATTTGAAAAAAATATATACAGGTAATCACTGTATATCAATAGCTGATAGGAAACCCTTTCAGAACAATCCCAAATCAAAAGTGCATAGGCTGGTTGAATTTATTCACATTTGTGATGCTTCAGTCTAAGGTTTTGAAGCAGAAGCATTATTTGAAAAAAAAAGGTATATTTCAGATGTGTAGGGAAAAGGAAAGGCAGCAGTGCAAGAAACCCCTCTTGCATCCTTATGAGATATATGCAAAGCATGTATGGGACTTAGAAAGTGTAACAGCGAGAGGTTCAAAAGAATAAAAATTCCTTCCTTTACATATTTATTTATTTAATTTTTGTTCACACGTGAATGGAATGAAAATTTGGTGATATCAGGGAAATTTCATATATTCCTTAATTCAGTGAATGCAGAAACCATGAGGTTAGGGTAGACATAGATTGTTGAAAGGAACAATAAGAGAGCCTTGACCTGTTGATCTGCAACAAAGGTGCATTGTTCTTTTTTTCTTTTCTTTGACAATTTACTGATAATTTGTATTTTTGTCATTCTGAATTTTATTGCACTTCCCATCCTATTATGGGCAATTATATTTTAGTTTATTTGTGTGCGCATAGTTGTAACATTACACAATATTTAATGTTTTGTTGTGTAGATATGTTGTATTGTCTGTTTAGATGTATATACTGTAAATTTTTGTGTCTAAACATTTAAGTGGTCACCATTCAGCATTCAATCCATAAGATCCGATTGTTTCCTCCTTTCTGGTAAGGGCTATTATCTGCACACTTTGCCAAGTCCAGATGTTGTCCCTGAACATGTGCCTGAACTAGATTTGAAACAGATTTCATTATAATAAACGATCATCTTAAATATAAGCATCAAGGGAGCATTGTACAAACATTAAATTAGAATTTCATTCTAATTGTAAGCAAAATTCATTGTATTATTTTTTTTCCACTGTCTTTAGATTCAACAACAACCACTGCTGAATATATATATATATGGTGGCTTGGAGCTTCCGGGTAATTGGAGTGCGTTTTTATTTCAAATGACAAAAGGGGACTGGGGAATCCTGCAGCTCATGAAACGTGAAATGTGGAGCATGAATATGGTTGCTTAAGCATAACGTCTATTGCAAATTACTCTGTGAAAAAGCCTCAGTTTAGGCCAATATAATGGCAGCTGACTAGATTTACCTGGCTGTTGGGAAATCAGAAGCATCAGAACTAATAGATTTAATAACCTTTGCTGAAAATTTTAATGTTAATTACAATGATACAATAATGGATAAGATATGATATATTTCAGGCAAAATACAAAAAGCATCACAATTTTTCATCGTTGTTCTATAACCCATGAATATTATTGAATTGAGAGTTAAATGTATATACTTAAATATTAGTATAAAATATAGAAATGAATATATCCCATATCTTTTGATCACAAGTAGATTACTTAGATTAACTATATTTAATAATTGCAGTAGCTTTATGAAACCAAGATATTGGATGTGTGTGTGAACCTGCTGAGGGGTTCAGTTAAAATTAAATAGCTGATTATATCCTCTCAGCAAAGTTCACCATGCACTGAAGCTAATTAAGGAAAACCACACCTCCAAACTTAAATTTCATGGTTTCTAATTGGCCTAACTCATCTGCTTGTGGGGATCTAATTGGTGTCCAAATGACACTACTACTGTACCCCATTTATTTGTATGATTAATGAGCATAGCACAGTACTGAAGCTAGTGGTCAGCACTTAATTGCCTTTATGGTGTTTGTTTTACAGCAGTTTCGTCTGCTTGAATGACATTTTATGCTAAATCACTACGAAAAATACCAAACTGTTGTAAATGAATGCAAATTAAAACAGAGCTACTGATGCAGGCATTAACAAAATGTATTTCCTGTTCATTTAGAAACTGCTAACATGGTGTAAACAGACAGGCACAAAATGTATTAATGCCTTCTCACGTTCGTTCCTGTAAATGAATGCAGAAACATGCAGAGCATCCATGTGAAGATTTGCAGGGATTTGACATTTTGATGGGTTTCAGTTTGTACAGTCTGCCGCACGTGTGGGAGTTGTGGTTCCGTGCATAATCATTATTTTAAACAATGGCACACGTCTATGTGTTCATGTGTCACTTGTACACCTCGTAACAAGGACAGCTCTTGATCTCGGCCTCATCCTCCGTTTCTCAGACGGCTCCGTTCGAATCCACGTCGTCTCTGGGCCTCTGTCGCGAGTCCAAAAGCACAGAGCCACAGAAAGAGCGCGGTCTGTCATCTCACAGGTCTCCAAACACAACAGCAGCGCACAGCAGCGGGTAAAGTTGCGTTCCCGAGGACTCCGAATCGCCGGCGTTCTCAGATGTTGACACAGGGCCGGCTAGGAAAGGAAACAAATGATGCATCATTTATCTGGCAACAATAAGCTGTTGAATGTTTCATGTGAAGGAGAGAGTCATTAGAGCAGAGCGATGCACTGCCATTTCAGAGCACGCGCCCCTCGCCAGATGAAAGGGGCAGGGAATAAAGTGCGATGCAACTAGTCGGCAGACATAAGTGCAAACACGGGCTCTGCCCGGCGGCTTTGGATTGATAGCAAGTGGCTGTCAAACTGGAACACAGAGGCGTGACTGACCGAGCTTGTTTTTCACTCGTGCCAATATTCAATATAAGAATACTGAATTACTTTATTGGTTGAATTGATAATAATTTGTTGCTTTGTTCATCTATATTCTTTTTAGTGCCTGCAGAGAGCCTGTTTTGTTCGCGCACATTGTATTTTAATGGAAGTGTCACAACGGGGAGACAGAAGACCCAGACGTCAGTGTAATACAAACAGAGTTTTATTAGCAAAAACTGAAAGTAACATGGGACAAGGCCAGACAAAGCAGACAATCAGACTGGCAAGGCATACGGGAACATACAGACTAACAGATCACAGACACAGATGGGCCAGTCACCAGACTTTCCCTCAGGGTTCAGAGTCAGATTGGCACAGAGATTAACACATGAAAGAATCAGCCAAGCAACGAATGAAGAATGGAGCCATTTTGAAGAAATTAACCTAAGATACATATTTAGTTGTACAATAGCAGGAGAAATGTAAGTATTTTTTGATGAATCTGTTTTGTCTGAGTCACAATACAGGGAGTGCAGAATTATTAGGCAAGTTGTATTTTTGAGGAATAATTTTATTATTGAACAACAACCAAGTTCTTAATGAACCCAAAAAACTCATTAATATCAAAGCTGAATGTTTTTGGAAGTAGTTTTTAGTTTGTTTTTATTTTTAGCTATTTTAGGGGGATATCTGTGTGTGCAGGTGACTATTACTGTGCATAATTATTAGGCAACTTAACAAAAAACAAATATATACCCATTTCAATTATTTATTTTTACCAGTGAAACCAATATAACATCTCCACATTCACAAATATACATTTCTGACATTCAAAAACAAATCAGCGACCAATATAGCCACCTTTCTTTGCAAGGACACTCAAAAGCCTGCCATCCATGGATTCTGTCAGTGTTTTGATCTGTTCACCATCAACATTGTGTGCAGCAGCAACCACAACCTCCCAGACACTGTTCAGAGAGGTGTACTGTTTTCCCTCCTTGTAAATCTCACATTTGATGATGACCACAGGTTCTCAATGGGGTTCAGATCAGGTGAACAAGGAGGCCATGTCATTAGTTGTTCTTCTTTTATACCCTTTCTTGCCAGCCACGCTGTGGAGTACTTGGACGTGTGTGATGGAGCATTGTCCTGCATGAAAATCATATTTTTCTTGAAGGATGCTGACTTCTTCCTGTACCACTGCTTGAAGGTGTTTTCCAGAAACTGGCAGTAGGACTGAGAGTTGAGCTTGACTCCATCCTCAACCCGAAAAGGCCCCACAAGCTCATCTTTGATGATACCAGCCCAAACCAGTACTCCACCTCCACCTTGCTGGCGTCTGAGTTGGACTGGAGCTCTCTGCCCTTTACCAATCCAGCCACGGGCCCATCCATCTGGCCCATCAAGACTTGGCCCAGTCTTGACGTATCAGCTTGTGTGTCTTGTTCAGTGGTGGTCGTCTTTCAGCCTTTCTTACCTTGGCCATGTCTCTGAGTATTGCACACCTTGTGCTTTTGGGCACTCCAGTGATGTTGCAGCTCTGAAATATGGCCAAACTGGGGCAAGTGGCATCTCAGTTCATGGGCAGTTATTTTGCGCCTTGGTTTTTCCACACGCTTCTTGCAACACTGTTGACTATTTTGAATTAAACGCTTGATTGTTTGATGATCACGCTTCAGAAGCTTTGCAATTTTAAGAGTCCTGCATCCCTCTGCAAGATATCTCACTATTTTTTACTTTTCTGAGCCTGTCAAGTCCTTCTTTTGACCCATTTTGCCAAAGGACTAATTATGCACACCAGATATAGGGTGTTGATGTCATTTGACCACACCCCTTCTCATTACAGAGATGCACATCACCTAATAAGCTTAATTGGTAGTAGGCTTTCGAGCCTATACAGCTTGGAGTAAGACAACATGCATGAAGAGGATTATGTGGACAAAATACTCATTTGCCTAATAATTCTGCACTCCCTGTAGTTGTTCACTATTGTTCAATTTGTTCACTAATGAGAAGAAAGTGTTCAGCAAAATCCTTCAGGACTCTTGGAAACCATCCCCGTTGTCTAACTTAAGGTGGTGGCGAAAAGTCAAGAGTGTGAAATGCTGCCATCACATCAAATGCTATACTTATTTTCAAGATTGGTTTATTGTCAGTACAACAGTATACACAGTATACAGCGTAATGTGTGGAGAGCTTAGTTTATTAATAATACAACCTCATGAGTGTTATGTCTAATTCTTGTGTCTTCAGATTGGTTCCTCAATGTGAAAAAGAGTAGGGGCTTCCAAAAGAGTGGTAACTATGGCAGGTGACTGTCAATGTCATGTCCTCAGACCACCTGCCTTGTTCACAAACATAACTCGCTTGAAAGTCTTTCCCCCATTACCTCAAAGTTCAGGCTTAGAGCGATGATGGATAGAAGGATGGATGGATAAGTGTACATCTACAGTGTCAGTAAATTTAAGTTGAATATGTATTTCCGCTATGCGAAACTATGCTCTTTGTATTTTATATCCTTGGTCAAACTCCTGAGGATTTTTCAAAGACGGCATAATGCGTCTTCGCATTATACGTTAATGCAATTTCGGGCTCAGTGTAGCTTGAAAATGGTGCCTACTAACACTGCCTGTGCAGATGTCTGATTGAGCACATCATCCATATAACGCATCTGTCCCACTGACCCTCAGACTATTTCGGGTCAGAGATTTCGAGTTTGGTGGCTTGTTTTACATTTTATTAAACAAGCAGAGGCATTAACCTCTACACAAGGAACAAAACATCCCTGGCTTTCTGTGAAACGCTTCATCACTTTAGGGTGTTATGGGTGTTCCCGGCTCATGGCTGAATGGTCTTCCAGTGACAGGTTTATCTCTTAAAAAGTGGCCTTGGAACAAAAATATCTATATGAAAATAGTATAACCAGATAATTGTTATACAATTGTAATAATATTTATTTTCCCATTACAAATTCAGTAGTTCAGCCATTAGACGTTTGGTTGTTATCCCAAGATCTCTTTTGCAAAATTGTGTTTATGATGTCAACTGAGATCCACTACATATACTGTGGCTCGGAATACTGCTAAGATGGAGGCCACTCTCTTTTAAACTTTGCATGTATAAATACCATTGCATTGCATATTCGGGTATCAAAAACATTTTGGCAGGAAGTCAGTTACAAATCTCAAATAAGAAAAAAGTTCTTTCTTGTTTATATTTCCATTTATTGTATGATTTGCTCTATGCATCCTTTTTTATTTTATTTATTTGATTTTTCATTTTCTAAGACTAAACAGAGCATGTTTATAGCCGTCCTCTTCTTTTATGTTGGTCATGTTTGAAATAACTAACCTATCTCCCCTTCCATTCTTGCAGCATGACAGAATGTGTTGTGCAAGACCATTTCATAAAAAAACAAAGACCTGAGTACTTGCTTTCAAAAAGACACATGCATCTAATTCAGGGGTCACCAGCCCTGGTCCTATAGGGCACTTGTCATGCACATTTTTGTGTTTACCTTCAATTAGCTCACCTGATTCAACTGTACTCCTCATCACCCAGTTCCTGAGTTGAATGAGGTGTGCTGCAACATGGAAAATCTAAGCTGTGCAGGACACCACCTCAGTGGCACCTTGGCGGATCGGGATTCGAACCAGCAACCTTCTGATTACGGGGCTGCTTCTTTAACCGCTAGGCCACCACTGGCCCAGGGTTATCTGACCAAAGCCCAAGCCACTACCCCAAAAAATACCCATTACATCTTAATGTTACATTATGTGCACAGTTTTTTATTTACCTGAAATCAAAATCTCCACACTTTCAAAACCAATAGCTTGGTGTGAGGAGTGTTAGTGTACTCTAGTTTTCCCATTTGTGTTTCCTCACCACCCTTCTAGGCGCATAGTCTCAAAATTACAGAGACATTGATGTTTCTCTGCGAGGATTGCTTTGGAAGTGTGCCTCTAAAAATATCCTGCTCTATTTCATCTATCTATGCATATGCTATTCATTAAGTCCCACCATGAAAAGTGTGTGAGTTAGCAGAATAAAATTGGTATGTGACAGAGTATATAAGGTAAAAATAAATAGGAAAGGTAGACCTTTTGTGTTCTTGAAATATCTTCAAAGCAGAATTCTTAATACAACCAAATGAGGGCAGTCTAACTATACTGTCCCTCTGTAATCAATTTTGGCTTGAAAAGCTGCTCTCCTGACTTTTCATCTGCTGTAACTGGACATCAATCAATCACTCTTTATTAATATGGCACTTTTCACAATGAAAAAACATGAAAACCATGAACCTAGACTCCGCAAGGGGAATGCATCCTCCTCTGGTCAGCACTGGACAAAAATGAAATACATCCAGAAAATTATAACATATGAAGATTGTAGCAGTCTGTGTGTGCATGATGAAGTAGCATCCAGGTAGAGTGTTAGAGTCCCAGCACGTGACTATCAGATGGGGTCAGCAGAGGGCCAAGTAGGACAGTCCATGGAGGTCGGTCACATAGTAGTGAGAAGTTGAGAGTTTCTTTTCTGGGACATTAGTTAGGGGGGGGAACTAGAGACTCTGGGGCACCACAGCCACGGTTGCTGGAAGGACATACTTTCAGCTAGGTCAACATCGTTGGTTGCTACATATGGGAATTAAGCCAAACCCCCCCCCTGTCGGGAATGCCGCTCACGCAGCCGGCTTTTAGCCCAGCTAACAGGATTGTCACTGGACCACATCCGCCCCATTGTTACTTTCTCACTTCAGCATCACAGCCACAGAAAACACCACCTCAACTGCTTTTCTGGTGCTTTTTGCTGATTGATGATGTTTCCAAGTTTCCGTAACTTCTGCAGCGAGACCCTCCATCACTTCAGTCATCAGGCTTTGACTTTGAGGTTTTCAGGGTCATTCTTCTCATATGTCGGAAACGTCTGGAGTTTGAATACAGGGGTGCTCAGAGGATCTGACGAGAAGGGGAGGCGCGCCTCTTCGGGCTGGGCTTTGAAGCACATATACAAGTGCGGGCAAACGGAATAATAGAGATGTTGACCCTCACTGCCTCAAAATCAGTTGCTTCCTGCAATATAGAGCCTGCCGGGTTTGCTGTACACCTGAGAACATCATGATCTTTATTCTCTCATAAAAATGCTGACATTTGTATTTTAGATGCTGGTATTTGCTGATTCTAATGTCCGTGAGCCACGGAATTTGTTTTTCTCACATTGAAAAGACCTCAGGCCAGCCAACTTAAATAGTTTTTCAATTGTCAATATAATTTGAATGTAAGGACAAGCTTGACACAGCTAATACATCAGCCTTAATCTTTTATCCAGTCCTTTAGACTTTCACACATTCAATCTGTACCCTGTTTATTGTCAGAATTTGTATTATCATATATTACTCTCACACACACACACACACATATACAGAGTGGGGCAAAAAAATTCAGCCCACACTTTCATTGTCTGGGCGATGTATTTCAGATTGTTGTCATGCTGGAAGATCCAGACACATTTCATCTTCAATGCTCTCACTTGGAAGGAGGTTTTGCCCAAAATCTCACGATACAATTCCCCATTCATTCCTCTGTGGTTCAAGCCCACCCAGGGACGACTATTACAATTTCTGCCCTTTTGGGGCAGCGGTGGCTTAGCGGTTAAGGAAGTTGTCCCGTTATCAGAAGGTTGCCAGTTCGAATCCCGATCCGCCAAGGTGCCACTGAGGTGCCACTGAGCAAAGCCCGTCCCCACACACTGCTCCCCGGGCGCCTGTCAAGGCTGCCCACTACTGACTAAGGGTGACTAAGGGTGATGGGTTAAAAGCAGAAGACCCATTCCGTTGTGTATCACAATGATAATCACTTCAATTTTACTTTTTCACTAAGCTTTGCAGAAAAGCCACCCCAAAGCATAATGTTTCATAATGTGCTATTAGGATGCAACTCAGCATTCTTCCCACTCCAGACACAAATTTTATTTTGGTCTCATCTGACCGCATGACATTCTCCCATTCCTTCTCTGGATCATCCAGATGGCTGCTGTGTAATAGGTGTAGTGTGGTCCCAGCTCTCTTCAGGTCATTGACCAGTTCCCCCCATGACGTTCTGGGCTGTTTCTTCACCGTTCTTAAGATCATTTGTACACCACAAAATGAGATCTTGCATGAAGTCCCTGGTTGAGGGATATTTTAAGTGATTCCATTTTCTAATAATTGCTCCAACATTGTTTACTCTGTTTACCAATCTGCTTGCCTGTTGTAGATTGGTTCGTCCCAGTCATGTGGTGTTCTTGTCCCTGGTGTCCTTAAACAGCTCTCTGGTCTTGGCCATGGTGGAGGTTGGAGTCTGACTGTTTGAAGGTGTGGACAGCCATCTTTTATACAGATAAGTGGGCGCCCTTAATACACATAACAAGTGAAGGATGGAAGAAGAGGTGTTGCCTGTTTGTAGGATTTTTTGCACCATCCACAAATAAATTCTTTGATTCAGATCAAATAATGTGATTTCCTGATCATTTTTACAATCTGCCTCTCACAGTTGAAGTGTACCCATTATGAAAATTACAGACCTCTCTCATCTTTTTAAGTGGGACCACTTGCACAATCGGTGGCTGCCAAATGTTTTATTATATAATATATATTTATTTTATTTTATTATTTATTAATATAGATTCCTAATCAGATCCTTTTGCCGTGCGGGAGGGGGAAGAAGCAGTCAAAATGCTGACAGGCTTTCTTTTGTCAACATTTGTGAACGTCATTAAATACTGCTTGTTAGGCTTCAGTCTTTTGTGTTGCGCCTCTGAAATTTGCACGGGCATTGTTAGAGGCAGTTGTCAGCAGTGTCACCCTTTCATGCAGATGAAGCCTAGCGAAGGGAGTTCTACTTAGCAAAACTGTCACCCTAATCAGGAGCTTGTCACAGCGCTGCATTTCTGTGTGTTGCCACCCAAACTAACAATTGCAAATAAAACTAAGCAGAGTATTATTACAATATACAATATTAGCTTGCAGATAAGACAACACTGAATATAGAATGGGACACATTAAAAAGAACTCAATTTAAAAGGAAGACAGAAAAAAGGTGTAACAGGACAGTGTAATTGGGCAAACACAGACGAACACAACAAACCAACATAGACAAATAACATGAGAAGTGTCTGTGCTCCCAGTTGCGGCCTCTAGTGGCTGGGACCCGCTACAGCCGGGGGGTGCCACAGCTCATGTGCATCCCAGAGAATAACAATCCTTGATTGTTCTAACGGTTTATTAAATTATTAGCCTCAGTGAAGTAATATAATTCAGTTTATGAGTTTAAGACAATCTACATTTCATGCAGCTACCCTGTCCTTATTATTATTATTATTATTATAATAACAATTTGTTAAAACTTGTCATGCACTGTTCATGCAGTTTATTCTAACTTATTCCTCATTCTATGTCTCTTTGGAGAGCATTAACTTTTATAGTGCAAAAATAGTTTGAAGTGCTATAACTGTTGTGCAGCATCACACCTCTTTACATTTTTGCTCTATTGTTTTCTTACCTGTACTTTAATCCACAGATTACTTTAAAATGTACATTTCCTATACCTGTATCTTTTATTTAATTTTTTACTTATATTTCATTTATTTTTGATGAAAAAAACCCTAGTTTAAATCTGCACCAGCTGGTTTGCTCCAAACGTTATCTTGCTGTTCCTGTAGAGTGACAATAAAGGCATCTATCTATCTAAGTTAAGCATGTGGAACAGCTCCACGACTGGATTCTTTTTCTGTCTGAGTTACCCATCAAGTCTCTTGCAAAATGCAACCTCCTCCATGGATGTAATTAAAAACCTCTCTCCCTCTGTGTGACAAATTAAAGTAGAATAGACCCGAATAGACAACGTTTGCAGGGTTTATTTTGTTATTTTTCACCTTACGACAAACCATTTCTGTCCTACCAGGATGATGATGATGCCCCCATCTAAGGTGCCATTGAACGATGCTCATAATAAGAATCTGCCTGAAATAATCTAACTTTGATCGTATGCTAGTCACGTTGAGCAACAGCATCCTTGCGTGTCTCAGCAAAAGCTGTGATCTACGCGTAATTAGCAGGGCGGCACAGCAGATGACAGTACCTTTTCCCAGGCACCTTGGCTCCACGGATAAAACGCTCCATTACAGTTATGTCAACAGGCAGAGCCACTTAATCTTGTTGACAGAGGAGAACATACAGCTGTGCACTGATAGCTGAGCAGCTTTAGACAGTTAGCATGACCAGAATATAATTTGCTTTCAAAACTATATCTGGAGGAGGGAGGCAATAGGGAGAAATATATATATATATATTTCACCTGTCTCTTTGCAAATCTAGGCTTTGTCGAGTTTGCATGTTCTCCCTGAGTTTGCGTGGGATTCTTTCATGTTCTCCGGTTTTGCACTCTTGGTGGATTTTTTGCCTTTTCTGAGTGAATGATGTGTGTGTGCTGGTGCGCCCTGTAGTAATCTGGTGCTCCACCCTGTGCCCAGTGTCCTGGGATGGGCTCCGGAAGCGATGACCCAGATCTCCAGATCTAGATTCAGCAGATATGGATAGTCAATGAGTAAGAGTTTCCAAAAAGATTTATTTTATTTTAGCGCATATTTTACTTTTTTAATTGGATTCAAATTACATGAATTAGTGAATAACCTTGATTGCATTGGTTCCAAGCAGTGGGTGGGACATTTTGGTCCTTGACACTAATGTGGAAGCACAAAAAACAGGAAAAAGTAAGGATGGGAAGGAGGTGAGAGTGATGCATTGAGCAATGTTGAGAAATGCTTTGTGGGAAACTTTGGGTCCTACTTTTATGTGGATGCTACTTTGAAATGTGCCACATACCAAAACATAGCAGGCCAGGGCTGTTTTGTTGGATCTGCTCAGTACATCAGAATTTTTGGGAAAAAAAATTACACTCAAACAAACCAAAAGAGCTGAGTGGGCAGTTAGCATCTCTTCTCCAAGAGACAAATCATTAGCAGGCTGTCATGATTAAAGTGGGAGGGAGGACAGACATCGACGGTTGTGAAAGAAAAACAATGTATTTACTGAAAATGTCTCAAAAAACATACAACAAATCCAATGCGTCTTGGCGCTGAAGTGTTCTGACAGGCTGCCACCTGAAGTCTCTTGAGCTGTCCGTGGGTCACTGGGGAGAACAGGAAAGCTGGAAAAGACGCATGCACAGTGCCACACCCCAGTGTTAGTGTTGGTGGACGACTCTGTAGACTTCCGGATCAGGCGGGGATTTATAGGGGAACCATTAGCCTCAATCAACCTTACTGAACATGTCAGCCACCCACCCATCTGTCCACCCACGATCGGTTTTTGACCAAAGGACCCCTGTCCAATCATTTTACAAGCATCTCTACTGAAATGAATGGCAGCTGAAAATGCATGCACTGAATGGTATAATGAATAAATATCAGATGATGTGACACAATTAACTTTTTTAATGAACTGAAGCTGCCACATGGTTTGTAGCTTTAAAGACTTCTCGTGTACTGACAGTGTTTTTCTTGGGCTGCTTCTGTGAATGTGATTACAGCTACAGTGCTGTCATTGTCTCACGATAACACAACCGAATGCGGAATATACAGCACAGTCCTCACAAACATTAGTAGCAGTTTCTATGACTACCACCACTTGAATGCATTTGGAGCTCATTTGTAATTCCTGATATGATATGCATATTACAGTAAATAAACACAATACAATGAGACCCCTAAGTGAGCCACAGTCTGGTCTACAGAAAGCACTGATGAAGCTTGTTAGTGGCCATTTTCTACCGGTCATTTTATCTGCTTGCTCTGGCAGGATGCTGCAGAGTGTTGAGATTATACAGGCCTGAAATTAGAATGTCACACGCTTCAGAACTGGAAGATGTTATCTGGATGTCCATTTGGCCACTGGTCAATATTCGGTTACAGTAAACTGACAATGACACCATTCCAGGAGATTCCACATTTCCAGAAAATGAAGGGTCTAATGTCAAGCAATGAATAAACATGTTTTTCTTCATTTGTGTCTCTGGTACTATTGAAATGGTGGAAATGAAGTATTACAATAAATATAGCTGAAATTTAGGTTTTCAAAATAACAAAAAAACAAAACCTGTTTGTTCAACAAAGAGACTGTTAAGAACAGAACAAAAATATTATTAATATTGAAGCTATTATTATTCCATACACAGTAAAAGTATTATTCAGACATGACTGTGCCCTGTGTCTCAGACTGGGTTGCGTGAGTTGTCCCCTTGTTAAATTATATAATTTATTTTCAATAAAAATAATATAAATAATAATTTGCCCTGGTCACTTGTTTCGTCTACATGCCCCTATATGTATTTTCTCAGCTGTTCCCATAAAGTCTTTTCTTTTCATTATTAAAGTTTCATGTTGAAACTTTAGGGTTAACCCTAAATAGGGTTAACCCTAGGGTCGTCAGTCATGACAAATCCTACATTCAGAAACATTTTCGGTGTCTGCTTCACTACAGTGATCTGCATTTTCAAGAGCTTTCTCACAGCATTTATATATTGGCACTTTTTATATGAAAGAATAAGTCCAGCACAAATGTTCCCCTGGATGGATCAAACTTATGTGAACACGGCCTGCCTATACAGTTCTCTTGAAGGATAAGAGAAACATTCAACCTGGCCAGTGATGCACAAGCTCATGCACAATTTTTCAAACATCAGACCCGATCTCAGTCCTCTAGCTTCTGACCAAAAGGCCTCAGAGATTTTATGCTGAGCTCCTTTAAGGTATTTTTATTCTGATTTCAATGTTCTGCTCCACAGTTTACAGGGTTAGGTGGCTGTAAGGCTTTATGGATTTTGCTTCTACATATTTCAGAGCTTCTGATTTATGACTTTTGTATTACCCTGTATTGAATGCTGACGATTGATAACACTGCTCACCCTGTATCCATCTTATCAGGTATTCAGCTTTCCTGCCTGTCCATTATCTGCATGTCTGAGTGATCATAGCCTCAGATGCATGTTTCTAAAAGTTGATGTTGAGATTATTCTGGCCATTTGCTTATGACTTACAAATCATGACAACATTTATAACAACATTTACATTTTATCGTTTTAATGTTACATGTATTTTGCAATACAGGGAATGATCATGCATATACATTGCATCAGCTGGCAACCGTGTCTGACCCGGCCTACTACTCCATAAAAGATGGGGACTTTATCGACTGCAATCTAAAAAAAAAAGTTCTTCACAAATATTACCAGGAAATGTCAGTCACCCCACTAGAGGGAATAAGATTCCTGACCAAAGGATCATAAAATCCAAATCTGATCTGCCTTTGGGCAGGCCACAGGAAGTGAGAGCAACCAGCAGTGAGAGAATCCGAATCCTGGACAACAGAACATGAATCCCAACTCAAGAACTGATTAGACTCAACAGATTTGTTATCGATTCCTCCCGGATTTGGAAGAGCATGCAGACTCAGTGACAGACTCAGTGAGAGGGACTGAAGGACCTTGTGTGGATTCTATACCTTGCTGGACAAAAGCTGTCAAGAAACACATAGTGCTGCCATGTTGTTTCAAATAGTCATTCAACTAAAAATAAAAAAACACTGCTGCAGGGTTGTTATTTTATTGTCATTGTTCCATGTAAAGTTCTGTTAAGTGACAATAATGAGATGAGAAGGCCTGACTGCATGGCGCCATGGCAACAACCTCTCAACAAGACGAAGGAGATCATCATCACAAATTGCTCGACTGCGTGAAGAGTCAGGAGCACATGCACATAATACCTTGAGAAATCTCTCAGTGTATTCTCTGGGATGGTGCACTAATCTTCGTCACGAGGGCTTTCAGGAACCTCCAGGTTTTCAAATGAGCCATGTCTGTCAAATCAAGTCTGTCATAAAGTGGGTAACACACTCACCTATGAACCAGAAGTCCCAGGTTCAAACCCCACTTACTACCATTCTGTCCCTGAGCAAGACATTTAACCCTGAGTGTCTCCAGGGGGGAGACTGTCCCTGTAACTACTGATTGTAAGTTGCTCTGGATAAGGGAGTCTAATAAATGCAGTAAATTTAAATGTAAATCGAGACAGGATCCGGAGGCATTTGTGTCAGTCCCAGATTCTATCCGGTCACATGCACACGCACGCAAACATATAAAGCCCATCATTAATAAAACAAGCAACAAATCATTTGTAATGTCTCTAAAAACAATACACTGCGCACCAGCCGTGGGAAGATACAGCAAGTCGTTAATGCAAAGTATCCGCAGTAGTCTTTCTTTCTTGTATCCTCTCTTCAGAGACGGTATGCAAAGAATCATCTATCACCTGAAGGGAGAATCCATATCACTGTCTCATGTTTTCTAAGGGCAAGTCGTACGCCATTAATTCAACAGAGCCAACATCAATAATACAGCGTGACAGCACGGAGAAATCTTCCGGACGCTCGGAGCAGAAACCTGGTCCCAAAAAAAAAAAAAATGTTTTTTTTTCATAAATAATTGATGCCCTTCAAAATGAGATCAACTTATCAAGAAGTCAACGCAAAGCTGGGGAGACACAGTGTCACCACGCGGGAACTAGACGTACGCTGGGACTTTCTGGCCGTCGGCTCGGACGCTCCTGACTGAAAAGGCTCGCGCTCAGAGAGCTGAGCAGCGTATTATGATGTACAGCCCGGGGTCGGGTGGGTAATGCGACTCTGACAACTGTTTCGTATCTCCGCTCTGTTACTCACGGAGAGGAGCCCTGATTGAGCCGTTAAATAAAGCGCGTGCGCCTTTTCTACCCGCCCTCCACAATGACCTTTTACCAGAGCGCTGGCTGGGAGCGCGGGCTACCTTGTCTTGACCAATGGCACATTTTGCACATGAATTATATCCAGCTAGCTCTAATTTTCCACGAAGGTGACCTCTCTGGGGAGCCGAGTCGAACCGTGGAGGGCAATTGGTGTGGCCGCATAAAAAATACACGCTTTAACATTCTCTTCTAAAGCGGAATCTCTTCTGATCAGACCCGTCATCTCTGCACCAACCACACATGTTATTAATGTGGTTCAGGTCAAGAAACCTGACCTGTCTCTGTCCATCATTTGATCCTGTGTTGTATTAACATTTTGGCATCGATTGAAAATGTGATTTGTACCTAATGCATTCAGAAGCACAGATGAATGCATTTTTTTAATAGAAATTATTAGACAGGATTAGATTACTATCATTTAAGGGTCAATTTGTTTGGTGGTCTAGTGTTAGTGCTGCCCCCTCATAACACCTGGGCCTGAGTTCTCACCATTCTCTAAAATTTGAACACAGTTCGAATAGGCAGAACCAAAAACTCTTTATTCATGCTCGGTTTATCACAAGAGAACTTCACAAGGTAGCACTGAACACGGCAACACTCTAATGACAGCTATATGCAGCATTTAACAGGAAGGTGAAGCCATGCTTGAACGCAATACATCACAATGCCTCACTCCCAGTTACAGACAGTGGATTTGCCGCTGTTAATTGCTTATGAAGATGTTTTTTTTTTTTGTACCTCCAGAGAAAGTTAGTCTGTGATCGGTGCACTGAGGAAAACAGTAACTCTCATTATCATGATTTTCTGAGACGTTTTTGCACTTTCTGCATAGAAACGGTATTCATGCATAATGCTTGGGAATGTTATATTGTGTGCAAACGTAATGTTTTTTCTTTCAAACTGTAAAACTAAAACTATGCATACTTTATAACATACATCATGTAACATGTAACCTGTATAACCAGGTTGCTGCAATTGAAGCACAAATTAATAAACATTCCGTTTGTTCTCATCTCTGGAAACTTCTATCAGTGGTGGCCTAGTGGTTAAGGAAGCGGAAGGTTGCCGGTTCGAATCCCGATCTGCCGAGGTGCCACTGAGCAAAGTACCGTCCCCACACTCTGCTCCCCGGGCGCCTGTCATGGCTGGCCACTGTCCACCAAGGGTGATGGGATAAATGCACAGGACACATATCGTTGTGTCACCGTGTGCTGTGCTGCAGTGTATGACAATGACAACCACTTCACGTTCACTTCAGAGTTTTCTGTGACACGAGAGCTCCTTTAAGAAATGAGTTCTGCCATATGCAATCTCAGCGGATGTGTGTGGATGAGGGAACCATATTCTTCACATTTAATGAGATCGCGGCACATGGGTCAAGTATGCTTCAGAACGGCCCTTGTGGGAAACTAAACAAATAATTCACCCACTCTGAATGGGTAAATGCTGGTGCCGTGCCTCCCTCATTATGCCTTCTTTTGCAATTCATCACTACACGTAGTCGGTGATGCCACCCATGTAAATATTTAGCAGTCTGCTGCCTGTGAGCCCTGCTTATGTGACCATCTGTGTCTTAAACTTAACTTAAAGATGTCATGAGCCTCCCCGAGGTTTGCTTCCCAATAAATGAAAGCAGCAATGCCACCGCTCAAGAGATTATGTGATTATAGGTTTTCTTGTGTAGAAAAAAAAGCACCATTATGCTCATGGTAGCTGCTATGGAAATGAGCTCCAACAGATTGCATATGCAGAGGAGTGCATTTACCATAGCAGAGAGTCAAGCCCACCTTCGATTTTAATCAGCTCCTTGCTGGAAATGCTCCCTGCCAGGGGAGTAAAGGTAGAAAGAAGGAAAGTGAGTAATGACAATGGGTAGATCTGTCAATCTGTAAAATAGATAGAAAGGGGGATCAGTCACTGTAATCCTTTTTTTTTAACTGTTTTTGTGTATTTTGCAAGTGAAACATGCTTGTTTAAGGACTCCCCTATCGCCAAGTTTTTTTCCGTTTCGCCCACGTTAAATGTAGAAGCCATTCAGTTACACAGCCTCTGCATGGACTTGACATTAGCATTGATCTGGCCAATGTGAAATTTTCATCTGATCAACGGCTACTGGCTTTCACACTATTTTCTGTGATTTTATTGCATTATATATAATCTGCAGAGATTAATATGTTCAATTAATAGCTGCTTTGTTTTATATTTAACACAGTAAAGTGCCAGAGGTCATTCTTGTAAAAATTGGTTCTTAGTAAAACTTAACTAGTAATGAGTTTCATTTTCGTATTGTTCCTTGCCAACATCTTATAAATATAGTGAAGTGAAAGCAAAGTGATTGTCATTGTGAAACACAGCACACGGTGAAACAACGAAATGTGTCCTCGTGAGCAGTGGGCAGCCATGACAGGCGCACGGGGAGCAGTGTGTGGGGACACTGCTTTGCTCAGTGGCACCTCAGTGGCACCTTATTTGGGACTCGAACCGGCAACCTTCTGATTGCGGGGCCGCTTCCTTAACCGCTGCACAATAAATACTGTCCTCAGCAGAGAGGGGCACGGCGCAACCCCCCCAATGGAGCCCTGTACTCCAGCCATCACCAAAGAAGACCAATACTACTGGTCAGGGCGAGGACACTAGTTCTCCCAGTCTCAGTACTTCACGTCCACCTGCGACTGCGCCCTCCCCTCTCACACTGACACGACATAATTTTTGGTAGTGAACAGAAGCGATTCGTAAGAAAAGGAGTTTATCACGTTTCCAAACCGGCACTCAACAACAACAACAACATTTATTTCTTATATAGCCAAAATTCACATACAGTATGTCTCAATGGGCTTTGACAGGCCCTACAGTTGACACCCCCCACACTTGACCCTTCTGCACACTCCACAAAAAAAAAACTCTAGGAGAGAGAAAAAAAGAAAGGAAGAAACCTTGGGAAGGAGTGATACAGAGAGGGACCCCCTTCCAGGGTAGAGTGAGCCTGCAAATGGTGTCAGTGCAGGGTTGGGGATGATATAATAATAAGTCCTACAGTTGTAGGGTTGGAGAAGTCCAGGATGTAGTCAGTGTCATGGTCTAGATTACGTGTCCATAATGATGTTACTGGTCCATTTGAAGATCCCTATAGCTGTAGTTGGAACGGTGGTGGTGGATGGTGACCCTCTGGTTTGTTTCATGGTATGTCCTTGTTAAGCAGTTGTCAGGAACCAGGATTTATTTGCTGGTCTCTTCACTGGGGTCTGCCAGTAGTCTGGGTGCTTGATTCTGTGTCTCGGAGAAAAACAAACAGAAGCAGCGGCAGACGGTTGCACTGTATGACCGATACTGAAATATGTGGTAATAGTGGTATATTGGTGCTACAGTGGCCCGGTACCCTAACTAGGACAGCCTAACTAGAGTGAATTTAACTTTGTCTATGTCTAACAGGGGGACTCTGTGATAAACTGGACTTTATAATTGACACTGCGTCAAAATGAAGTGAAATGAGGGTCTAGAACTTTAGCAAAAAGCCAGAGAAAACAGATTTGAGATTGGATTTAAACACTGAGACTGTGTTCGTAGTCCCGGACACTGACAGGCAAGCTGTTCCACAACTGCGGAGCTCTATAGGAGAAGGATCTGCTCCCAGCTGTGACCTTCTGCACCTTTGGTACCAGTAGTGACCCCGCACCCATTGATCGAAGGGGACGTGGCGGTTCGTAAAGAACCAAAAGTTCACTCAGACCATTTAGAGCTTTATAGGTTAAAAGTAGGATTTTGTAGTCAATCCTAAACTTGATGGGTAACCAGTGCAGTGATTGTAAGACTGGGGTGATGTGGTCACATTTCCTGGTTCTGGTTAGAACTCTGGCTGCAGCATTCTGTACTAGCTGAAGTTTACTCATGCACCTACTAGAGCATCCAGACAATAATGCATTGCAGTAATCTAACCTTGATGTAATAAATGCATGGACCAACTTTTCTGCATCATTCATTGAAATGATATTTTTTTATTTTCGCAATATTTCTAAGGTGAAAGAATGCTATTCTAGTGACATTATCTATGTGCGAATTGAATGAGAGACCTGCATCAATGATGACACCTAGATCCTTCACTTCAATACTCGGTGAGATAGAAAGGCTATCCAGGGTTATTGTGTAGTCAGCCAGTTTATGCCTGGCTGCTTGAGGCCAGGCAAGTACAAGCGCTTCTGTCTTGTCAGGGTTTAACAGGAGAAAGTTGGTGAGCATCCACTGTCTAATGTCCTTCAGACAATTCTCTATATTGTTCAGCTGCTGCCTCTGATCTGGCAATGCTGACAGATACATCTGTGTGTCGTCAGCGTAGCAATGAAAGCTAATACCGTGTTTGCGGATGACGTCGCCTAAAGGTAACATGTATAGAGAAAAAAGTAACGGACCTAGGACAGAACCTTGTGGAACACCAAACTCTACTTTACTATGTGAAGACAAAACACCATTGATGTCAACAAACTGATATCGGTTGGTCAAATATGATCTGAACCATTCAAGGGCTATTCCCTTAATCCCAATAACGTTCTCTAACCTGGCAAGGAGAATAGCGTGATCAATAGTGTCAAACGCTGCACTCAGATCAAGCAGGACAAGGAGCGAGATGCATCCCTGATCAGAGGCCAACAGCAGGTCATTAACCACTTTAACCAGCGCTGTCTCAGTGCTATGATGGGGTCTAAATCCTGATTGATATACTTCGTGGATATTGTTACAGTCTAGGTATGCGCTCAGCTGCTGGGCTACGACTTTTTCTAAGATTTTTGATATAAACTGAAGCTTGGATATCGGTCTATAATTTGAAAGCTGACTGCGATCAAGATTCGGCTTTTTAATCAGGGGTCTAATGACTGCTACCTTGAACGAACTTGGTACGTGGCCGGTGCTAAGCAACGAGTTAACAATTTTGAGGATAGAATTTATAATATTGGGTGCTATTTGCTTAAGGAATTGGATCCAAAGCGCAAGTACATTGATTTGACGACGAGATTAATTTGATTAATTCATGCTCTTTAATAAGGTTGAATCGATCTAATCAGTGGTCGTCTATTAGAAGATTATTTTCCATGGAAATATCGGCGGAGCTATTTGTTGTACTTTTAATCTTCTCTCTATTTGCGACAATTTTAGTATTAAAGAAATTCATAAAATCATTGCTACTATGATGATATTGAGTGGTAGTATCCGTTTCTGTCTTATTCCTGGTTAGTTTGGCTATAGTTTTAAACAGGAATCCAGGATTATTTTTGTTTTTGTCTATTAACGAGGACAGATATGTTGATCGAGCCGCGCTAAGAGCCTTCTTGTAGTTAAGTAGGCTCTCCTTCCAAGCTATTCGGAATATGTTTAATTTACTTTGACGCCATTTGCGTTCTAATTTCCGGGCGGTCTTCTTAAGCGAGCGTGTGTGATCATTATACCAAGGAATGAAGTTTTTATATCTTACTATCTTCCTTTTGAGGGGAGCGACTATATCTAACGTACTACGCAGTGTTAATTCTAGACATTTGGTCGCTTGGTCAAGTTCAGCGGGGTCTGACGGTGAGTTTATCAGCGTTGATAAATCTGGTAAGGTATTAATAAACCTTTGTGCCGTACTTGATGTAATTGTCCGTTTGTCTCTATAACAAGGGGGATTGAGTTTGTTGTGTCTGAGATATATTTTAAAAGCGATGAGGAAATGATCTGAGATCATTTCAGATTGCGGAAGAGTAACTATATCTTCTATATTTAAACCGAAATTCAACACAAGATCGAGCGTGTGACCACCTTCGTGAGTAGGTCCTGTTATATGTTGGTTAACTCCAACTGAGTCTAATAAAGACAGGAATGCTGTTCTTAGTGAGTCTTCTAATTTATCACAGTGGATGTTAAAGTCGCCGACAATTAGGGCTTTATCCACAGATACAACTAAGTTGGAGACAAAATCTGTAAATTCACTAAGAAACTCAGAATAAGGTCCAGGGGGTCTATAAATAATAATCAATGGAATGAATTTAGGATTTTTATTTTGTGAGACTACATGAGTTATATTGGTATGTAGAATCTCAAAAGAGTTAAATCCTTGTCTCATGTGCTTTGTTCATCTTTTTTGGTTTTGGGCAAATTCAACCTTCTTTTTTTGTTGCCATGTGTTTCTGACAATCACTTTTATTTTTGTCATTTTGTTCCAAATTTGGAACACTCTGAAAAAGAACTGTGGCCTAAATCCCTGTACATTCTGTAGAATAACTGTTAATGTACAGTTGACATATCCTGCAAAAAAATATCAACTGATTCAGTTCAGTCATAGCACTATTTGGTGTAGATGTAGATTCTGCAATTCTCAATATTTGATCAGCTTGTGAGACTCCATGTTAAATACAGCTGAGATCATAAACCCTCAGGGCCAGGGCCACGGCTCCTTGGCCCACCCTTACAAGTGCTAAGCTCCCTGGCAGTCATGCATTTATAATGAGCTCAATGAGGAGAGCAGACACTGTGGGTATGGGATGACTGATGTGGATGTAATAAAGAAGGGAAGGCAAAATGCCAAGCAGCACAAGTTCACCCTCGGCTTAACTTTAAATTAGATCACACAGATGTGTTTCCTTTATTTTCATGACCATTTACATTGGTAGATTCTCACTGAAGGCATCAAAACTATGAATGAACACATGTTGAGTTATGTACTTAACAAAAAGTGGAGACCTGGCCTCCACGGTCACCGGACCTCAACCCAATCCAGATGGTTTTGGGTGAGCTGGACCGCAGAGTGAAGGCAAAGGGGCCAACAAGTGCTAAACACCTCTGGGAACTCCTTCAAGACTGTTGGAAAACCATTTCAGGTGACGGTTTTTGATGCCTTCAGTGAGAATCTAAAATGGTCGTGAAAACAAAGAAAACACATGAATGAGAAGGTGTGTCCAAACTTTTGGCCTGTACTGTAGACATATTTCTTCCACACAGAAACTGCATGAAAACATTCAATCTCAATAAAAATCACATTAAGATACCAGTTAAAAAATAATTAAATAATTATCATGATTTCGCTAACTGAGACCATCTTTAAATGAGATGCACTGGCTAGAATTAATTTCTCATTCGGAATGCAAATGACTTGGTCTATTGACATTCCCGGAACTTTCTTCCACATTACAGCAAATAAGAAGCATCCTTTTAAAAAATGTAGCCCTCTGGAAATAATTTGCATTTTTTTCCAGTGGTACTGTGCAAACACTTCATTTAATTTGTTTAACTAATGCATGTTTTTTTTGGTTGCCTTACAAGCACCAGAGACCATCCCTCTGACACAGCACCAGCCATACATAAAACCAAAGGCCATTATTTTACAGCTCTCAGTCTGGCAGTTGAGGACAATATGTATTTTTAATTACTGATGACGAATGGTACTTAGCTGAGGTCCCAGTCTGAGCCATATTAACTATTCTGATGTAATTGCTTTGCTGATGACCTATAAATTTTCCATTTAGACCAGACACAGTAACATCTAGCACCTTAAAGAACTGGCTTAATGGTATATTTTTTGTGTCAGTTAATTGAAAGTTAAATAAAACTTTTTGTTGCTTTTTGTCACTTTTTTTTAGTGATCTGGGCCTTTTATCCTTGTAAGTCACATGTCAAAAATTGGTGTTTTTTTACAATTCATTCAAATTTCATAAGCAAGTGAGTTGTGCAGTCATGCTTTTTACAAATTTTCCATACCTTTTAGCTATCGTCTTTGAACAAGTTATTTATCTCTCTATATCTTGGCCTGGACCAGTCATCTATACTGTACAGGCCAAAGGTTTGGACAAAAGTTTGTGTTTTCTTCATTTTTATGACCATTTAGCACTTGGCCCCTTTGCCTTCACTCTGCGGTCCAGCTCACCCCAACCCATCTCGGTGACTGTGGAAGCCAGGTTTCCACTAACTCCACATGTGTTCAGTCATAGTTTTGAGGCATTCAGTGAGAATCTACCAATGTAAATGGTCATGAGAATAAAGAAAACACATTGAATGAGAAGGTGTCCAAACTTTTGGCCTGTACTGTACATCGTCTCCAACTCATTCAAAATGCAGCCGTGCAGCTGCTGACTAGTAACTCCGGTATTAGCCTCTCTTCACTGGCTTCCTGTTATATTCAGGATACAGTTTAAAATTCTGCTTATTGTATTTAAATCTTTAAATGGTGTAGCTCCATCTTATCTGTCTGAATTGTTGACTATGCATGCTCCAGCGAGTACATACTCAGCTAATTTTAACCATTCCAAGAACTAAGCTAAGCGTGAACTAAGGGAACAGAGCATTTGCTGTGGCAGGCCCCAGACTTAGTCAGAAATAGTCTGCCTTTGAATGGTAGAACAAAACACTTTTAAATCTTTATTAAAATCTTTATGGACTGGCTTTTAGGTTGAAGGTTGAATTGAAACATTTATTTACTCAATGTTTTTTCTCTTAATGTTTATATATGTATGTATATACAATTATATACATATATAAATACACACACACAATATTATATATAGAAAGCGACTAGTTTTAAATTAGCTATATTAATATATTTGACCTTTGACCTTGACCATTGTTTGGTAAAATGACTGCTAGATATTTAAAACCATTAAAAAATGGGCCTGCTGATCTGAGAAAGTGTCATTTCAGAGGAATTTAGCAACAAGGTTCATAGACTAGTTTGGGCCTTTTCATTTTGCAGAGCATCTTCATCAGTGCCCTTTGTTTTTGATTGATTTTCTGACCTTAAAATATCAGGCACAATCAAGGACAACTCTAGATCAAAATAGTCCATTCCTTGATTAGAAATAGTCCCCATTCCACCAAGGGAGACTCTAGAAAAACCTATTATTTATCCTAATTTAAGGAAGGGGGCTTTTCAGCCTCAATCTCAGTCAATGAAATTGTGCAATCAGGAGCTCCATCTTGTTGGATGGATTTACTTCAAATTGCTGTAGTGTTCAACATCAATACCCTCAACACAAAGAAATAGACAAAGCAGAACATTAATTACTAATATGGTGTTAAACGGGCTTTATGGTTTCTGTGTTAAAATAATGACAATATTGAAAATAATGACGATGCAGTTCTACACAAGTTGTCTTCATTTTTGTCTTCAAGGTTCAGAAAAAAAAAAAAACACAACTTGAATCCTCTGTAAACAGAAAATACTTCTCATTCAAAGCTTACAATTATTTTAATGACCTGTGCCCTGACTGCAGCGATAAACCTCTGCTCAAGACCAAAGGTTAAAGCATCATGCATAATGCACACATGTACACATACACACAAAAACACGCTTGCATTAAGGCCAATTGGAGAGCGCAGTTTTTGCTGCAGGACATGGGCTCATGATAAAAGCATTCATGCGGCCCTAATAGAAAACTACCCAATTGCACATTGTGATAATATGGCATTATGAGCCATTTATGAATATTCTATGACACTCCTGACTTTTGTGCAAGCAGCACACAAGGGTAGTTATCTTCTGCTCTCTATATTTTAAACACCAAGATGGATCAGGCTCGGATTAGGTTTAGAATGGACACTTGGCATTAACAAACAATTGGCAATTATACATGTCATGATGGCATATTTTTATTTTGCTATAATGATTCCAAATGTCATGTCCCGTTCATTGATTTGAGTTTTGGCTTTACAATTCTTGTTGCTTTGGAGATGCAACTTGAATGAAACCTTCTTCCCCCCGTTGTATTTTTCAAAAGTAAGCCCTGCCACATGTCTCAGGCTGAAATATATAGTCATTAGGTTTTTGATTTATTCTGCTCAAAAGAGCACTCTCTGCAGAACTATATTTTGTTTGGATTGTCACAAAGGGAGATGGCATATTATCAAAGCAGCAACACAGAACAGAATTAAATTCATGGACTGAGTGTGCCTTTGCTGAATCCTAACTATTACCACTGCAGCCCCCCAGAATCCGGTTTGAAGCCCGGTCCTCATCCATGGTGCATTTCATTCTGCAGCTTGTTTGTCCTGCACTAAAAGGTTATTTGACAGAGGAGATTTTAAATTTCAATTGGTGCATGTTTAATTTATGACCTTGGGTAATTGCCTTTATAAGCTTTACTCATAAACATCAGCAATATTTTTTCACAGTATTGATTATATGCACATGAATTGTGGATGTCTGCTCCAGGTTTTGACACACTGCAATGCAGTAAACATGAACAATATTGCCCCTTTTCAGCGTAGCATGAAAGTTTGGGTGTTCCGACAACACTGCAAATCAAAAGTAAAAATATAATAGAAAATGCAAAGTGGTGGACGCACGGCTGAACTCCAGACACTCAAATAGCACCCGGGGGCTTTTAAGAATTCATGGCCCAACCAGGTGAATATGCTGCATAGTCGTATAGAGACCCTATTAAGTTCAAGATGTGACTCATGCCCGAGAACATGAAGTGAGGCTCCAGCCTGGGCTACTCTCACAAACGTCACAGTGTGTTCAGATCACCCCAGACTGGAACCCAGAATTGGACCTTGGAAGTGCAGATAAAATGCTTCAAATATCATTCACTTCCAGTGCCATAACGCACACCCTAGCCAGTATTAATTAATTTTTTTCAGTGAGGTTTGGGATGCCAGTATGAACTGGGTTGCCAGTAATCTCAAGCATGTAGAGCTGAAAAGCATCAATTCTACCAAATTTACTTGAATGACACTTACTTAGGCTGATCAACACAATTTAAGGTTTATTCATCATGTAAAATGCCTGATTTGCTACCCCAGTACTGTGAAAGTCGCTCTTGGCATTGACAATATTACAGTAAGGTCTTTGGAAATTATTAATGGTTAATTATCTACTGTCTTTTGTCACGATGAGGTTATTGGTTTAAGTCAGTAAAAGGAACATTATTTCTTTAATTATGTTTGCTGTTGCTCGGGTCTCGTGGGCAGCACTAATTATGGAAGATAATTGCATGTTCAGTTATCCATGCAGGCTAGACAGAGTGAAGAGTGTTTGCATCTCGCCATAACTCATCGTGTACATACTGGACACCATTAACAGTACAATAAGTGCAGATTTGCTATTTTCATGACAACTGATTGCAAAACAACAGTTCAGGTCAGAATTCGTAGCCCCCTGATGAAATCACACAAAACCCTTAATATTCCAATGGAAGTGGGACTGTTCATAATCATATTACATCTGAAAGAACAAAAACTAAATCTCCATCAAGTTTTATCAGTATATTTTATTAAAAATTACACAGCCACCACAGATTCTCAATTTGATTGAGATCTGGGCTCTGTGAAAGCCATTCCAGGGTCCTGATTTTGATGTCCCTCATAAAGTCTGTGACCAACTTGTAGGTATGCTCCCAGTGGCAGTCTAAAGCAAGATGTGCAGCAAATATGTTGAAATTTTTCTTCATAATGCCTTGTTTTTTTCAGGATCCCAGCTGTGTTTTTGGTGTTTTAAGGTCTCTCACTTCCTTCCCCCAAAAAAAGCAACTTAGGGTTAAGTGTCTTGCTCAGGGACACAATGGTAGTAAGTGGGATTTGAACCTGGGTCTTCTGGTTCAAAGGCGAGTGTTCTACCCACTATGCTACTAGTCTACTAACACAATGGCCTCAAACTCCACATGTGTTTATTCATAGTTTTGATGCCTTCAGTGAGAATGTAAATGGTCATGAAAATAAAGAAAACACATTTAACGAGAACGTGTGACCAAACTTTTGGCCTTTACTGTATGTAAATACAAAAGTCAATAAAACAAAATCAAAAGGCTTATGGAATCTAATATGTAGAAACAACATAATTTGTAGAAACATGAACAAGCATGTGACTCAGCCAGGTATTGGTAATTTTTCATCATTAGTTATGAATTTCAGTGCTGGCCGTTTGGGTTTGCAATGCAGTTTTCTAAGAGTACAAAACATCAGAATGATTCAAGAGCAGATAACACTGGAACAATCAGAAGCCTGCAGTATTTTTCTGTCACATTTTTATCATCACCTGTTCTCCTTTGGCATGCTGATTGAAGTAACTCTCTGAAAAGTAGGCGGTGGAAAAGGGCTTTTGTTTCTGTAGTAACTACTGTACCTGGATAACAAATGTCCCAAAGTAAGGCCAGTCCAAAAATATGTTCTTTTTGGGAAAGCTTTTGGCTTCATATCATCTCATCTTTAGTTGTTCCTGATAAATTATATTTTGTTGAATTCTCCTCCAATCATGACTAAGCTCACAAAAAAACACATTAATGAACCATCAGGCTAAGTGACTAAAAGAGGACCTTGACATTTCCTGCCATAATTCAACAAGATTCCTGAGTTTGTCAAATGTAGACCTGTTCTCAGCTCTGTGCGATGAGGAAAAGGTAAAACTGTTAACATTGGGGAAATTTCAAGCCAGGATCATCGGTGATGTGGAAAATGTACCACTGTTACCCACTTTCTCTGTGTTTCAGATTCACACACGTTTTCCCAAAAACAACTTCACCGCCTTTCACTTGGTAAATTAAGATTAGATAATTTTAGATTAGATAATGTGTTCAAATGGTAATAATTGTTCTTTGCTGTCAGGTATGTTACATCCATAATCCTGATTGCCTGACAGCTATGATTAAATCTGCCACAAACCCTTTACTTGGACGGAAGTTTGATTGCTCATGGCTAAATGTGTTCAAGAGAAAATAGCTTTTAAATATTACATTTAGAAGCTATTTTCAGCAATGAACCCCAAGCTGGTTTTAGCATAAATGCTACTAAAAACCAGCACAAAACCAATAGTCAGCTGCACCATTAAAAGAGTGCTGAAAAAGAATGTACAATAAAGTGCAAAACTGCTGAGAGGTGAATGTCTAGTTCAGGACATTGCTCAGGACATTGTCCCTCTGGAAAGAAAAAAATTATAATGCACTCAGGAGGTGCATTTCACATTTTTACATTTCAGACATTAAGGACATCAAAAGGTAGCTATTAAGCTAGTAATGATCCATAAACATGATCATCAGATTATCATAATGATCAGGTACACTCATACCATGTTTTAAACCATGTCAGGTATATGAACCTACACATCCAAACAGGAAATTGAGACCTTGGTCTGAATTGAAGTAACAAAGTGATCAACTTGATCAATCAAATTTATTTGGTATTTTGATGCATTTTACATTTATGGTTTTTACCAGACTCCCTTAACCAGAGCAACTTACAATCAGTAGTTACACGGACAGTCACCCTGGAGACACTCAGGGTTAAGTGTCTTGCTCAGGGACACAATGGGGTAAGGGGGGTTTGAACCTGTGATTCTGAGGTATTCTGGTTCTGGTGTTGCCACTAGGTTATGTGAGCTTGATTATGGCCCTCTGTCCAAACATTTGACTGCCATCACTGAGATTTCTCTTAATAATATATAAACAGGACCACTCAACAATCCATTTCAGCCTCACACGACTTGGAACAAGGAACAACCATCGGGTTTGAACTGGTTCTCAGGAGTCATTCAGTAAAAGGCCTGTTAAAATGATAAACACTTCCAGAGTGGTGGTAAGCAGTAGGTCAAAATGCACTCAGTGGCAGGTTCAAGCACAAAGACAACTAAAGTTGTGCTTTTCTCCATCAGTCGAAGAGCTTATGCTTTCCAATATCACGAAAGATGACGTATTGGTAGTGATTCACTGCTTGAGAGACGGATGAGGTTCATTGAGTCTCCTCGGTGGCATGTTTATTTTTCAGCAAGCAGTTTGTACTCTGGGGAACGCTTGAGTGATGAACGACACTTCACACCATCGGGAGGCGATGAGGGCAACTTTTATTGTAAAAAAAGTTATTTTGTGTGTTTACCAAAGAAGTCAGTCCAACTTTCTTTCAATCAAAATTCCTTCACTGAGATTCACATACAAATGAGTACTCGGGAAGAGAACAATGAAATTATGGTCGAAATGTGTGGACGCGTGCCAGGGTCGTAAGCACGGAATAAAAGCTCCATACGAGACACAGCGATCCGAAGCTCATTTAAATAAAATTATTTCCATATGTTAAAAATACTGTCACGTATGGGACCAAGGGAGTAGCGATGTGGCATATTATCCCTTTGAAACACTGCAGGTACAGTAAGCGGACTGAGACAAAGGAACAAAAAAAAATTCATGGAAAAAAGTTTAAAGGGAAATGAATATAAAATGCTGAATTGACACTGCAAAAGGGAGCATAAAAAAAAGTGAATAAATAAACTGTAAACCGTATTTCTTAAACAAACCTGAGCTACTTGGTGGCTAAAAGATAAGCCATGGCTTTCTCTGAATGGCGCTAATCTGTCAAAGGTGCTCTAAAAATGATTTCATACCCAACAACTCTGCCGCGCTAAAAGTTTTAGGCGGGCGTGGGGAAAAAAAAAATCGCTATAAACTCAGAATGTTTGTGCATTTGCCCTCAAAACCATCATTTTAGACGCTTGCAGGTTTTGGAAAATAAATAAAAAAATAAATGTGCTTCCTGCTTGGCACAATGTGACCTCCCAGACTCCATGAAGCGATTTGCAGCTAGGGAATTCATTGGCTGGCACTCATTTGAACAGTTTAAGAAGTGCTTCCTCAGCCTTGTTTTTGAGACTCGCCAGCAGCAGCAAATGCATTACACTCTCGAGCTGTCAATAGCACCTTACCTTAATATGGAGGCTGCCCAGAAAATAAATACAAATGCGCTTATGCAAAGGATTACCTGAAGCTTCATAGATTTTGACACTTTTTCTCATGGCTTCAGATTGATTTGGGGAAGGGGTCTTTATTAATAAAGGGATTTCTTTTTTGTAATAGTTTTTCTCAAAATCAATGTTCGCCTGAAAACTTCTTAAAGCTTGGAAACAGATTCGTGCTTTGGATGAATGACATGTGCAATGTGGTGAAAGGGTGTGTGAGCTATTTGCAATCCGCTATCCGTTAGAAGGGGTTGTGGCTGAGACACTGGGAGCAGGGCGGGGCACCATCCCACCACAGGGCACACACACACACACACACACACACACACACAGCATTCATTCAAACACTCACACCTATGGACAATTTAGATTTGCCTATCCACCAAGTATGCCTGGGAAATCCAGAGGAAACCTGACCTTGGAGCTGTGAGGCCACTGTCTCCATGGCAAAAGTTCTCGAATCAAACCATGAATCACACTGGTTCTTGAGGTAGAATGGCTAGTCGGCTGGGTCAGAGCACCTCCAAAGATGCAGCTCTTGTGGGATCTTCCTTTCTCGCAGTGGTCAGGACCTGGCAAAATTCATCCAAACAAGGACTACTGGCAACAGAGTCACGGACATCTAAAATGCAATAATGCAGGGGTGTCAGGAAGCAGGACCTGGGGAGCAATTGCAGGGGATGAAGCGATCGGTCCGGAGCAGCAGCGGGTCACGTGTTGCTGTGGATGGATCGCCTGAGTGTTCGGACGCTGCACGTCGTCTGGGCATCGTTCTGGCCGCCATCTCCACGGCGGGAGCGAGTCCATGCTCTCCTGTGGAGCAGTGGGTGTGGGGGGCCAGGGGCTGGAGAGACGAGTTTGGCAGAAACGATCGGTGGCACACGGGAGGCGGAAGCAGGAGCAGCGTTGTGAGGGGAGCGAAGGTAAAAGGTCATCGGTAGCAAACAAGAACACGTAAGGAGTATCGAAGGTAGTGTTGAGTTCAGAATAAGCCCCCTGGGGTCCCGGCGGTTGAACGGCAGATGTGAGAAGGGAGGAACATAGACTGGATAATCAAGATAAACAAGATAATCATTGTTCAATGTGTAAATGTTACTACAATCGTAAAAACTTTCCATCGTAAACTTCTACATCATGTGGAAGGACGTGTGTACATGGCACCAGGTTGCACAATGGGAAGAAGACAGGCCGACAGAGGCAGTGTGATTCTTTGGGTGCAGCGTTCTGCAGGGAAACAATAAATTCATATTCACATTGAAAAAGGGTTTAAAACCAGTGGATTAACAAAAGATGGACTTGACTCTGTGTAAGACTCCAAGGTGCATCTGTGCTCCTCTGCTTGGCCTGTGGATAATATAGAGGATAATAAAAAAAAAGTCTACCAACACACATTCAGAAATCAAATAATCCCTCTTTATCCTAACATAAATAATTAAAACAGTTTATTATGGGATGCCAACCTCAGTTACCTAACCATCACAGCACAGAATTAGTCCATAAGAAAAGTGAAATACATGAATTAGTGCACAATTTGGATCACGGGACCACACCATTGGTAAATAAAGGTTGCCAGGACGTCATGATGATGTTCCATTTTATAGAATCATTAAACTTTACCCACCCATTTGTCTTTCGTTTCAGCTGTTGTACGTTCTGTCACTCCTTTTCAGATTTCACAGAGATTATGGCTAGAAAAGAACCAAGTCATAGATTGAGGGCAGTGGTGTCACAGAGGTCCTCTTGAGCAAGATATTGTCCCTGGGTGCCTTTAAGGGTGATGGGTTAAATGCAGGGGACACATTTTTTGAGTGTATCACAATGACAAAAACAATCAAGCCCACTCTATAGAAAATCACACAAGTGAAGCTCACCCACTTCCATGTTCAAATTGAAAAAATAAATCCAACTTGGATTTTCCAGATAAGGCTGTCGATCACTTGAACCAAAAGTGTTGAACCACACATTCTTACAATATAATAATGTTATACAATTTAGAAAAAAGAAATATTAAAGTAAAAATGGCTTTTGGCCTCGTGACGATGACCCCAAAACACAAATTCTCATATCTCAGGTTAGAGCTCTCTTATGTATTATTGCTTAATTATAGCACAACTGTGGAGAGTGAATAAGAAATATGGAAACAGGCCACCATGAACACACAAACAAACAAACACACACACAATTCCCGGAGTTGTAAGAGCCAATTTGTGTGATTGAGCCATGCATGGAGGGCAGTGATGGGTCTTGCATCTATTGCTCACTGAAGTATGGAACAGCTGTGTGCTTGAAAGATGATGGTCTTTCCCTCCATACACACACACACACACACACACACACACAGATACATACACACTCACTCAACCAGCGTGCAGGCCATGTGGCTTGTCAGAGTCAGTCAGATTCATCTAGGAAGAATGCTGCATTGTCTGCTGTTGAAAAAATGTCTGCAAGGCAAAGCATCTTTCTCTTTCTGTCTTTTCCGTTTCTCCCAGTAAATATTCAGATCATACACATCTGCTGTGGACACTGGAACAGAGGACAGTTGAAGAAGCAGACGCCTTTATATAGAGTGACTTAAAATCAGTAGTTACAGGGACAGTCCCCCCTGGGACTCTCAGGTTTGTCTTGATCAGGGACACAATAGCAGTAAGTACAGTTTGAACCTGTGACTGTGTGTTTTACATGGTAGCCTGTCAATCGGCCCACGATGCATATCAACAATTCACGTTCTTTTCCAAATTTAACAAAAAAAATGTACAAACGTATTTTTATTCAACACAGTTTTTGACCATTTTCTGTGGGTAGAAGAATCCACCAAGCCATAGTAGCAATCTTGTCAGTGCTAAATAATTTATTAGTAGATATATGAGTATAATTTGTAATCTTGTTGAGAATTGTGGAGGTTTTGGAAGTCCTGCACAATTGGCAGACAAACAAAGGACTCAACAGGAGTGCGAGGATCTCATCATTACATACAGGTTTTGCAGAGAGTGGAGCATATGACAGCAGACAGTTGCATCTGCGCAACTGTAATCCGTAGCTTCAGGTAATCCGCATTGCACAGATGACCTTGGCGTGCACACAAATGAGGAGAACTGGGACAGTGAAGTAAGTTCACCCTCATGTACTTGGAGCAGTATGCAAACTCGTAACTGTACGAGGACCAAAAGAAGTAAAAAAGTTCGGGTTCACAGCGGTGCTTGCAACTGGTGGTGTTAGAGGGAGGATAGTGGAGTGAGCAATTCGATTTTTTATGATCTGTACTCACATGTATATCTCAGACCTGGGCAGTGTGTTCAAATGAGAGTCGACTACATACAATTCTACCCCTGTTTACATCAGCGGGACAATATGCTTACTTCAAAACCAGCATATATGCAGAAGCAGTAAAAAAGCAAAAGTGGGATGTTACTTTTAGACTTAATTTTCACATCACATTCCTCTTATCAGAAAATAAGAATGAAGACCTGATTCAAATAGATGAAATGGATCAAATTCAAAATATTTTGTTATTTTCTTGGTTGTGCAGACACTAGTGTTATTTAAAATTTCAAGTGAAATATTATTAGGCAAATAAAGAAACAATGACATGGCATCTGTGTGTATTAATCACATGCCAACTGCATTTCTTCTTTCGTACATGTGTTATAATACAAATGATTGAATTAATGTGTATTCAGCACAGACTGACAGGGGGTGACAGAAGGTGACACTTGCAGACATCACAGCAGGTGGGTGTGTTCACAGCGGGTTGAAAGTCACTGGACGACTGGTGGGATTTGAACAGGCGTGCAGAAGGTGGTGTGGCACGCAGAGGACTGGGAGAGCTCCGTCATTCCAGGCAGGGATTCAAGATGGCGGCCGACCTTTATATACTACGTTGACCTTGCCCCCATCTGCTTCCGGTTCTCAATCCGTATGCCCCCCTGTGGTCAGGGGGTTGGGGCTGGAACTGTGACACAGACATTACCTTTGGAGATGTCTCTAGTCAGGTCCATAATTGAACAAGTTTAGCTTTCCACACTGAGCTGTTAGCTCACAGGCCACAGCAAGCTTTCACCTCCAGAAAAGCATCAAGACAAATGAGTGTACGTTTCGCAGGTACCAGATTGGAAACAACCCTCAGCATCGTCAGATAATGCACCCACTGTTCGGCTCATTGTTTCAGCTCAATGTTTCAAAAGGGCCTGATTAAGACTACAGTCCATTTGACTAACATCAATAACAGCGCTGTCATATTTTCTCCAGCAAATTATTTCAACTGAAGCTGCACTTTAGATCTTAGAAAACAGAATATCCAGGTATATGTGCCACAGAAGAACTGCACAATTCTTTCAATACAGGTCAGGTGCCAAAATGTTCATTATTTTGAATATTGTTCATTGACTATGGTATGTACTGCATTGCAAGTTAAAAAAAAACCTTTAGTGATTAAAACTACCCTAAACTGCGATAAAGTCGACAGGATGGGAGGTCAGGACCTCTGGCTGAGATGCTGATAGACCACTCATGTGTATTATGACAACTGATCTCTCCCTCTGTCATTTCATATTCATCAATAGTTGTTAATTGTGACAGCTCACTGCCATCACAGCAGGCATTTGCAATACCAAGTGTTGCTAAATTTAGCCTTTTGCACGCATTTAGCATGAAAAGGCAAGTGGAGTTAGCCATTATGTCCTTAAATGTTATTTCTTAACAAAAAGGCTGTCATGATGTGAAATGACAATTCTGAGCTGCAGGGCTGAGGTCATGTGTGAGTAAAAAATGCTTTTGTTTTCATAGCTGCTCATCTGGCCACCTCTGAACCTAACTGTAACCACATGGCCCATTAACCAGTTTTTCACTGAGCATTCGGCTCTGCCCTTTTTATCCCAAGCATGCCATTACATGCATATTAATCAGAGGCAAACCTCTTACAGTGTAAATGTCAGACGTTGTTCAGTGCAAATTTGTGGGCTTTCGCTGTATTTCTCCAACATTTTCAGGTCAGGAACCCCTTAGAGGGCAAAAAACATACCAGTTCAGCACTGTACAGTTTCACAGTGCCGAACCTGACATCTTTACATCCTGTGCTCGGTTACAAATGTACTACATATATATTGGGAATACATCATAAAATTCACCAATTTTCTGAGTGTTAAAGGTTCGTTCCCCCAGGCAGATGAAATCCTCACAGAAATCCTCAGGAATGTTCCTCTCCTGTATGCTTTTCTTCATGGCCTCATTTGTTCAATGCACTGTAGTCAATCTGTTTATCGTCTTTTTCCCAATGCAATGTGATTTTTCCCAATGCTTCAAAATATATGTCCTTCTCAAGAATTACCAAACTTTATTAACTATTGGCATGTTGAAGAAATAAATTAATGTAAATTGTAAAAGACTGATTGGTCATTTGTGGTAATCCCTGTGGTAATAGAGCCAGCCTAATTGCAGTGTTGTTTTGGAAGAGAGACAGGGTGCATTTATGCCCTTAAATAAATTTGCTAATGCATAATTACCCTGCATCAGAAGTATTAGCTGTGGCGCCTTAAGTTGGAGCCACATCTCTCAGTGCCCACCATCTGTAAGCCACTCAGAGGCATTAGAGGGTTTACTAGAAAGTCTTTCAGTTGCTCACGGCTGCTCGTAATTTGCTTATAATGCTTGAGCTGTCCTGACAAACTGAGTTTTATAGACCAATTTGGAGTGGACGGAATGCTTATGTCAGTGTAGTTGAGTGTGCATTGAACTGGCAGAAAACCAGTGGAAAAAAAATGAATGGAAATGGGCAAGACAAAAGTGAGAAAATGTCACTGGATGCCAGACTAGGAATGTATACAGGAATGGATATCAACGAAAATCGTACCTCTGTCCTTCACTTCCTGATAAAACACAGTCATAAAAAAAAAAAAAAAACATATGAGCATGACCCTACCAGTTATACAATAATTAGATGCCAACAACAGATCTTGATAATGCCTACACATGTTTAGAGGGTGTTCTGTAATAGGCTTACAATTACAGCACACAATAATACAATATTTACATTTACGGTATTCATCAGACGCCCTTATCCAGAGCGACTTCCAATCAGTAAGGGATTACTTACAATCAGGGACAGTCTCCCAGGAGCAATTTAGGGTTAAGTGTCTTGCTCAGGGACACAATGGTAGTAAGTGGGGTTTGAACCCAGGTCTTCTGGTTCATAGGTGAGTGTGTTATCCCCTAGGCTACTACCACCCCCTTTTTTGCTGGCGGAAAAATCCTGGTCTGGAGTTACATCCAGTATGGGGGTGTGCGAGAGATCTGTAGGGTGGAAGGCAACATCAATAGTCTGAAATACCAAGAAATCTTAGCTATCTTTTATATTCCCAACCATAAAAGAGGCCAAATTCTGCAGCAGGATGGTGCTCCATCACATACTTCCATCTCCACATCAAAGTTCCTCAAGGATCAAGATGCTCCAGGATTGGCCATCCCAGTCACCAGACATGAGCATCATTGAGCATGTGTGGGGTAGGATGAAAGAGGAAGCATGGAAGACGAAACCAAAGAATATTGATGAACTCTGGGAGGCATGCAAGACTGATTTCTTTGCTATTCCTGATGACTTCATCAATAAATTGTATGAATCCTTGCCAAACAGCATGGATGCAGTCCTTCAAGCTCATGGAAGTCAGTCATGATATAAAATTTGGATCTCACAGTGCCACTACTTAATTTGCTGACATATTTTTGCATTTGCAATAAATTTGTCATGCCAAAATTGTACCTTTCTGTTTTGATTAAATGATAAATCTTTTTTCAGTGAAACTAATTCATTTCAATGCATTAAACATCATTTGGTAGGATTTAGCTTTTCATATGAGCTATTTCTAACACCAACTGATTAATATTAATTAAAAGTCAGGTTAATTGCAGGTCTTTCTACAAAATAGATAAGCGACAAGACTTTTGTCAGGGACTGTATACATACCTTTTACACTGGGCATAGCATTATCAGGAATGCAGCTCATACTTCCGCTTTAATGAGGCTGGGGAAGTCTTCAGAGATGGCCTTTTGTCAGCAAAACTTTCATGTCTTCCTGGCAGGAAGTGTCCATCAGCACATACATCTGAATTATTTAGACCAAACAGATCCTGCAAGCTCACAGGTTTTTCTCCATCGCTGGCTTTCTTGTTTAGACGGATAAAACTCCTATCGTTGTTGTGTCAATGACATTGTTGCCAGCGCACGTTGTTACAACGACAGTTGCAAGGAAGGGGGGTGGCCCAGCCGTCAGCCTTCTCAGATATCAAGCAGCTACACCACAGAAGCATAGGCGTCAAGCGGCATGAGGATGGCATTACTCTCTATTTTTACACACCAAAATTGCTGCCACAATGTAACCACATTCACCAAAACTGTCCCCAACACATCTGTGCATTCACAGACACAGTGATAGAGATGGGGCACAATGGAAACTTCATTTAAGCATTCATTTAAACATGGATCATGACGACACGTTTCGATCATGATCGTATGATTATGTATGATTGGCTTCGGTTACTTGTGTCCTATGTGTCAAAATGCGCAGCACAACCACACACAGTGTCTGATAAATTGATTTACTTACAGACAGCAGAAAGGGGGGCTTCAGATTTTCTGCAAGAGCCACTGGGACACAGTGAACCAAATTTGATTCATGATTCTATTTATCTTGCTTCTTAAATTGTGCAGGGCTGGAAATTGTACACTCCTTTACTGACAGCAGGATACACAGGGGTTTTACATCTTCTAAATGTTGTATAATCTGAAACAACATTCTGAAATGCTTTTAGACTTTCTCCACAGAGCCCATCTGCCTTTTCGTTGCTTCAGGTAATGTTCGTGTAAACTCTTGCCAGGGTACTGCAGACAAGTATTTAGCAATTCACAATGTTTCAAATTTCTTGCTACTTCATGTAGGTATTCCTGGAGGATGCCTGAAATCGAGGAATGGTGATCAGTTTTAAACAATGAAGTCTGTTGTAGCAGTACAAGCAAGAATTTTAAACAATTTTTACCACTGGATTGAAAAAATAGAGGATATGAATATAGCTCACTCATGAGTTCGATGCTGCAATTGCACAACAGTGTGGTTTATTTGTGAATTTGTGTAAAACGAGGTGTGTGAGTGCCTTAGTAGTCTTGTTTCCATTAATCTCCAAATTGTGTAAATTTAAATGCAAAAAATGGTAATCGGTTAGTAATATCGCCTCACACCTCCAAGGTTTTGAGTTCGAATGCCAGCTCATGTGTGTGTGTGTATTTTACATGCTCTCCCTGTGTTACCATGGCTTTCCTCTGGGTTCTCCGGTCTGGGTTCTTCCAAAACATGCACACAAGTTGAACTGGCAACTCTGAATTGTCCGTAGGTGTGAGTGAATGGTGTGTGTGTGTGTGTGTGTGTGTGTGTGTCCAGTGTCCTAAGATGGACAACCCTGATTAGAACTAAGCAGTAAAGCGAGTGTGAGAAATACAACAGTATTGTAATGTGTCATATACGGACTCTTAATATTTTTGAATACAGTTTTAAAGGCCTTAAAGGTCTCAAATTTACTTTACTACTGTAAATGACATACCTTGCTTGGGTTTAAACTGTACAAACGGCTTCATGTCTTCCTCTTTCGCCATAGCAGATGAACCAACCTGTCCGCACAACTGACCTGGTCAACATTTATATGATGGATGCCCTATCCTTCCTTTTCTTTTCTTTTTTTTCCCCAGCCTGTCAGTAACACAGCTGACACATGAAAGTGTGTATGTGCATCTGTGCTGTCATCATTCACTGCCTTTTTTTTATTATAAGGAAAATATTTTTTCTTTTTCCTATTTAACTTGCTACGATCATGACAGACAAGACCAGGGGGCCGAGAAAATAGTAAGAGAAAAAGAAAAGTTGGAGGAGGGAGAAAATAAAATTTGGAAGAGGAGGAGGATCGAGAGTGATCACCCACAATCTGCTTCAGTACCTGCTTAAACAAAACAACAACAAAAGAAACAGCAGAAAAACCATAACCAACAACCAACATCTGTATAATTCACAGTAAATGTTGAATGTGAAATGTTATTAATCAGCACACAGTGGCCTCCCCACTAACCCGGGATTGGAACCGGCACCACACCGTCACGTGTGTCCCCAGCTACCGGGTTTGCAAAATGTTTGTCATATCATGACGGAAATAGCATAGCTTGTATTGCTAGTTGCATTTGTGTGTAAATTACATCTACAAATATGAAATACGAAACAGCACTATGACAGGTTGCTTTTAAATGGATCTTTAAAACAAGGAATGAGTTACAATATTTGATGTCTGACAAATGTCTCCGGAACCTGCCACAAGCTTGCACATTATGTAATGAAGAGCTGATTCAGATTGTTTTAGAACATCACCCACGTTAAATGGATTCTTTCATCATCAGGCACTGTGCTACCATACAGCTATGGCCTGATCAGTTTATCAGGGGCTGAGGACCACTCAGATGGACTACACAGCTCTACACATACAAGGAGCTCCTAGAGTGTGGGTGTTTGTAATAAAGTGTATGGTGGTTTTGTATTATTAACGCACTCTCATAATAATATGCCAGTTTGTAGTTTTTTTAAACAAACAAACAAACAAATAAACAAATGGCTAAATGATTGTGGCTGTAACTGAATGGCCAGTGAATCACAGTTCGCTTCAGCACTGTGTAATTTTGTCTGATGAAGAGCCTGCTGAAAAAACACACAAAAAAAAAAAAAACACAGGACAGAGTGGTCAGCAGGAGCATAAAGTGCTCTGCTTTCAAATGTCATTAGAAATCAACAGTATTCGCTGCTAAGGTACTTTGATTAAACTCAGCCCCCCCAGGCCCCAACTCAGCTTCCAGACAAATGTTACACTAACCCCTACTAAATAAAGGCCATTAAAGTGTGCCTTCGAGTGCACAGAGTGAGAAATTAAAATGGCTAAATTATGTATTTCCACACATTTAGCTGGAATTATTGTATGGTAGCACAGCATTAATAACGGTGACATTTCATTTATAACGTTAGGTCCGTAGTGTGCAGTGCTTGTAGCCTTTGCACAATTTAAACATGATGACTGGGGACGATAAAACAAACAAAAAAAAACAGCTCTGGGTACGCTGGGGCCTGGAAAATGCATTAGTGCTGTGAAAGCAGAAGCAAACACACTGGGCAGATTTAGCCCATCCTCCATCTAGTGTTCTCCCCTAATGAAACGCTAGCTTTGTTCGCAGTACATGCAGGCATGAGTGAAAATGACAATGAACAAGCTGGTGCCTCCCTTTCTCATCCTTCTGAGCTGAAGAACGTGGTACGTTTCCTGGCATCATGGCAGATATAAGCAGGCAACGCTTTGAAGTTAGCAGAAAATTCAATTACTTCCGCTTTTCAATCACAGGTTGTAGCACTTGGTTAATATAGATGCATTACTGCCTAATCTGACATGAAAGTGAGCGAAATGTTGCAGCACACAGCGAAGCCCCAGAGCACATCGTGTTTGTATGCAACAGAATATAAATCCGTGGCGAATACAGTGAGCCCGAGCCGGGGTTCCACTCCCAGGTGAAACTGACTTCCTGTGGCCCCACTCGAAACCTGTCAATCAACCTCAACACCGCAAAGCAGGCTGCATCGTCTATTCAAAACGGACAGTGTTCGTTTTCCGTATGTATTGGAGGGGGAATGCTTTATCCAATGCACTTTGTGACTATCTGTTTTATATATATATATATACACACACACACACACACACACACACACACACACAGCCATATTTGTTGGACCATACAGATACTGTGCGTGGGGAATGCTTTATCTTGTGCCCTTTTGGATCAACGGAAGGCCTGATATTTGGTGGTGGGGGGATGCTCCCACATGTTCTGTGTGGCTGGCTGTGTTTTTGTCCCTGTCTTTTTCAAGTTGACTTCGTGGGAGGAGTTGAAGCCAGCCGGCTCCACCATCCATCTGACCATTGATCACCACCGCCTATATAAAGTTCCTTCAGACAATCCACGGAGTTCCGATGCTAGTTCTGTGTGTGAATGGTTTGTGCGTGGTTTGAGTTATACCCTCTGAATGGTGGTAGTAGCTTACTCGCCTAACACACTCGCCTATGAACCAGGTTCAAATTCCACTTAATAACATTGTGTCCCTGAGCAAGACACTTAACCCTGAGTGTCTCCAGGGGGGGACTGTCCCTGTAACTACTGATTGTAAGTTGCTCTGGATAAGGGCGTCTGATAAATGCTGTGTTCGGAAACCTCTCTGTCACAGCCAATACACCTCCAGCCCACCAGAGAGCACCAGACCAGACAGAGAGACGGCGACCCGGAAACGGAAACGAGAGCGGGCAGCGCAGTATAAAAGTCAGGTGACCCAGAGGAGACGCTGCCCGCTCTTTGAGTTGAATTTATTACCAGAGACGCTAGCTTTAATTACCCACACCCCGCTGGGAATGCTGGGGAGCTTTTTAATTTTGCCGGGCCGTGGTGCGTGCAGTGTTGGTGAGGTGCCTATTTTTCCTCGTGTGGAGCAGATCTATATGAATGGGGGTCATGCAAAGCTTTCTGCGCACATTTTCTTAAGAGACTGGATCGTCCTGAGAGATTACCTGAAATTAATGAAGGTGACCTCATTGCAGACAGATACAAAGCACTGGGACGCTGCCCGGAAAGCCCCCCGAGTCGGCCACGGAAGAATATATCTTGTGGAATTAAATTGTCAGCATGTAAATCCATTGAGAGCACATGAATAACTGCACCGCGGATTTGAATGAAGCAGGGTTCGAGGGCGACCGTTGCTCAGATAGGTCAGGCATTGTTCGGAAATGGTCATTCTTATCGCTGTCACCCCGAAAGGATAACATGGTATTAAGTGCTTGCTGTGGGACTTTCTTGACACTCTGTGTTAGGAAATGATAACTGAACGAGGCCTTTAGTATCTGCAACAGTTTAAAGAAAAAAAGAGGAAGATCCAGGATCTACTTTTCATGAAAATAATTTTGTCAGGGCCTGCTTCAATTTAATGACTCGAATGTGTAAAGGTTTATTTTTTCTCTGCATCTCTACGGGCTTCCTTGAAGGCATCAAGATTTGCATGCTTGGTAAAATATAAGAGAAGAGGGACAAATGTCTTTGCCTGCCAACTACTGTCGTCTATGCGGTACATGTTTCCATTTTCGGCGGAGTTGATGGCAGCTTGATGTGCTTTTCGCGTCCCTCCGTGTTTTATGAATTATGCACCTGGACGGAAGACTACACATGCACACGAATCAAGCACCTGAGGACAACCTGCACTGTTAAATATTAACGACAGCATATTAAGGCTCAGCAGACGTTCCGAAACGCTGCAATAAGGAGAACGTGTTGCGGATCCACACGTTTGATTACGAGGCCTTCCGGGTCTCCGATTACAGTCATTGATGTCACTACATCTGGAAAACAGCTTTATTCGCCAACAATCTAACATTCTGCTTGCTGTGTATGCAAACACAGGATTTGAGAATGTCTACTGTCTACAGATGTCCTAGTCACCAAGCAACTGGCTTATAATGCACAATCAAATTAAACAATCTATGAAAGAAAGTCATGCAGAATTGTTCGTAGGATTTTTTTTTTCTTTGTTTGTTCATACAGGGATTGCAACACACAATTTATGAGGTCACATTTCAAACCGTGATGCCTTACACCTCCGGGGTTGTGAGTTTGTGTGTAAGTTTTACAGTGATGCTTTCTCGATCCCACAAGTGCCACTGTCAGCCTGTATGTTGCATAGAGCCGACTGGAGGACCCAGACACACTCATTACAGCTCATCCACTTTCCACCCCAGCAGCTCACAAAGGGAAACCTAATGCTGTGAGATGCATCCCTTTTTCAACTATGCCAACCCTTCTTCAGTTTTGTTCATATCGGCAGTAGTGAGAAGGGTTATTGTTGGGTTCAAATATATTTCATATAGGCTATCCAATTAATGTAAATTTTATGTTTTTTAGTTATAATCTGATGAAGAATATTTTATTGTATTAGTTTCCCCACTGAGGTATTGCAGTGACACTAAGCTCAGTCCTCAGGTGGGACACCCAGGTTGGACAGGTCTTAGGGCAGAATCCTGACAAAGTGCAATCCAGTTACATGGCAAAAACAGATATCCACAGCACCCCACCCCACCCATTTCCCCGTTGCCACCTTGTGCCCCCTTCACATTTCTGTCTGCCCCCTAAATTATGTCTGTCTCGAACCGGCCCTGATTAAAAATATTTTTTTTATATATATTTCTGTTCTTAGCAAGGTTGTAAAATGAACTACATCTGCCTTCCATCTGGCCTGTGTGAATTCATCTGGATGCTTTGTAGCAGAAGTCCCAATTCCGACAACACTGTGCAACGACTCTGTTGCAGTGCTGCTGTCTGGTATGATTGGTAAAATGACAAGGTCACACAGCATTCTCAGATCTTGGTTGAATTTGAGTTAATTGTTGAAATCACTATTTTATAAAATCCTGAGGAGACTGACTAATGAAGGGAAGCCTATGTGGTTAAAGTAGTGATGATGTTTTGCTGTTTTGTACAATTAACAGTTAAATAATTAATTAACTGTTCACATTCTCCCAATCAAATGTTATAGACATTTCAATACCGAACTCCCTTAGGGAAACTAGCGTTATAGACACACACACATCCTCGTACAGCCAGAAAGTTTCAGCTTTAATGCGGCAAAGCATTTCCTTCGTACTGTCGGAGGGTCCCCCTGTGTGCTTTCCGCTTGGCTATAGGTGAGATTTAATGTGACTTCTCTCAATAAGGCCTTTTCTTTCAGCAATCCTCCCGCAAAGCCACAAGATTTGCGAAGCACTGGGACTGTTCCCATGCAGTTTTTCCCATCGGACTCACAGAAAACTGTAGCTCCTTTTGTATTCGCCACAGGCCAATCTGGTAGATAATCTGACAAGCGTCTTTTCTTGCATGCACAATCAGTTTTTGACAATGACCTGTTCTGAACAGTTTCATGGTCGTGTCAAATTTTCTCAATTCCTTTCCGGGTGCCTGAGGGGACATGTAATGTGCTCATATTACTTTTCTTTATTGGCTCTCTTTCATGGACAAAACACTGAATTTGCTCTGAAAATGCTTTGGCCATAATTGGGTCATTGGGGAAACTCTGACTATTTCTTAAATCTGACAGTAAGGTGAAACAACAAAAATAGCTTAATCTTAAATGTAAAATTCAGTGTCCTGGTATATAATATTCTTTGCATTTTATATGTGCACAAAAGTGCATAATAGTTAAATTTCCTGTAAATTTGTCCAGATCTTTTATTATACAATTAGAAAATATTTATTAATATGTGTGACCCCTGTTTGCTGGACCTGTTTTTCATTCCCATTGTGTGCAAGCACAGCACATGGTGACACAACGAAATATGTCCTCTGCATTTAACCCATCACCTTGGTGAGCAGTGAGCAGCCATGAAAGGCCCCCGGGGAGCAGTGTGTGGGGACGATACTTTGCTCAAGGGGACCTCAGTAGCAAACCGAACAGGCAGCCTTTCCAATTATGGGTCTGCTTTCTTACTCGCTAGGCCATGATGATGATTATTCCAATTCTAGAACTAAAGACATACCATGTAGGTCCCTGGCTCGAGAACAACCTCTAGACATGGTGTCAACCCTCTTTAAGGCAACACACTTATAGATTCCATGTAGAGTCACCAGGTCATCTAACTGTGAGAGAAAAATGGAGCAAAAATTATGTTAGCATTATTAATTTGTAGCAGTATAGTTAAAGTTCATAGCTATAAAATACTGATTCTACTTCATACCACTTTGCCAGTGCCAGTCGTGTTTTCGAGCATCCAATCACAAAACACCCAGCCTACACCAGGATTCCTGAGCGTCCTGACATTTGCCAGCTCCAAATGAGCCTGTAAAAGAAATTAGACTTAATTTTTCCCCTGTACCTGCCCTCATCAGAGACACAATGATGGTTCCCCTCTGTCAGAATGCATATAGCACATTAGTGTCTTAGTAGTGTGAAATAGTAGTGTAAAGGTTGAAACTGGTGTCCTTGGTGTCCTCAAGACGACTTTCCTGATCAACTGATGAATCTGAGGAAATTGCCAGACTGATGTGTACGTTTCTATGTGTCTGTTAACCTTCAGATATCAATGATGTTCATCTGGACCGCTGCTCAGATGTGTGGGTTGCAAAGAAAGTGGTTGCATTCATTCCAAATCAATTGCACACAGAAGTCTTTCTTGAATGCATTTTCCAATGGATAGTTTCACAAACTGGTGTTACAGATGTCTCAGTTCTCCAGGGAAACCCAGAAGGAGCCTGAGTCAGCCTTTATTTCATGATGCAATGCTCTACTAAAGCCTTCTGGCCCGAAAGGCCCAGTGCATGGAATATTTGGTGCGCATAATGAAATAATTTGTTAGACCTCTTAAGCCGCAGAGAGTTGGGAGGTGTTGCTTGCACAAAAAAGGAATGGGCTTTGATGAAAGTTGCTTTGGGATAAGACAGAATTTTAATTCAAAATTTGACACGCAAATGGTAAAATGTTTGGTTGCATGTTTGATGTGGGGTTGACATAAGCCGACAAGCTTCTGCCCTTGACCCAGGCAGGGGAGTTGTGGTTGTGTGTCTGTGTGTGTTGGGGGAGTTATTGTAAAAATATGCAAAAAATTCTGTTTTTGTTCATTGAATAAGAAACTTTCAACAAACCAAGCTTCAAAAGGGCCTGTGACTTTTCTATTGTGGCTTATTTTACTGATGAATTTAATTACATTGGCCATGTGATGAAGGTGGAAGAGTGCACGACATGGCAGGAAACAGAAAAATATGCTTAGCATAGCATTCATTACCAGTGTATAACTATAATATTACTATAATAGTATTAATTTATGCCTCTTCAATAAAAAAAATAAGAAAATGCAGTACTTATTGCCATCTTACTACTGTTCTCAATATACCTAAATATATTCTAGGTATGGCATTTCTTTCTGGATTTCCATACCAACCCATTTGTCTAGGAAAATCCAGTGATGGATTAAAGGAGGAGTATATTCCATAATGTCAGGCTGGCGACGCAGGGTCTGGGCACTACTGTTTCATTGATTTCTCTTTGCAATAAATATGATATGGATGTTCTTGCATAGATGATGAAGGACGTTCGTCTACAACGTCCTTTAACCTTGCTCTTCCATTTGCTTTTTTACACGACAGCTAAGTTTACATGAGCTTTTTTTTTTTGTGCCTGTATGAAGAGGGTTCCTGACCTGCGCCAACAGATCAGTGGGCGTGGAGCTAATCTGAATGAGCGCTCGCTGCTGCTGCAGCTGCATGTTGCGTTGGTCCTGGATCGTGCCGTACTGCAGCTGCAGGGACGCGATCAGCTGTTCCAGTGTCTCCTGCATGAATCCTATGTCCACTATGTCAGGAGATGGCCCGCTCTTACTGTCACAATGGGAATCAGGTGACGCACTTGCAGACATACTATGGGCGTGGGGACAAGCCGTCGTACCGGGAGAGGACACTGGATGCGCTGGGTAGGAGGACTGGACGCGTTTGGTCGGTGAGGGAGAGACTGGCGGGGAATGAGAACAGGAAGGAAGCAGTGGATGTGCTGCAGCGCAGCGGGGAGTGAGTTCGGGATCTGTGGGAAGTACCGGGGCAAGGGAGAACCAGAAGACAGGGGGTTTCAGGATGGTCCGGGAGTGTGGACTGGACGGGAGTACGTCTTGGGCGGCAGGAAGGTAGGGGAGTATGGAATCACGTCTTAACCGGAGGATCAGGCAGGCTCAAGGTCAGGGGCAGGCAGAGGTCATGGCCAGGAAGTTCCAGTCGGGGTTCTTTTGTGGTTTCAAGGGGGTCAGGCAATTCTCGAAGTCGGGGGCAGGCAAAGGTCATATTTCATGGATCAAAAGTATCTTGGTCATGGGTGAGAGAGCTAGCGTCTCTGGTGAGTAATCTCATTCAAAGAGCGGGCGTGTCTCCTCGGGGTTACCTCACTTTTATACTCGCCGCCACCTGCTTCCATTTCATCTTCCAGGTCGTTGTCTCCCATGCTGGTCCAGCGCCCTCTGGCGGGCTGGAGGCGTGTCGGCCATGACACCTTCAGTATTCAGTTTATGTGCTGCATTATGTGTTTTATGAGGTTGTCCACTGAGGTGACTTGAGTCAGTGCTTTGAAATATTTTATAATTATGGTAATGGAGATGTGAGTAGTAATATAGTCATATAGTTGCTTCAATGAGTTGGAATAAAATGTACAATTTAGCCTACAATCTGAATTGTTAGTAAATGTGTAGAGGTGTTGGAGAAGTGACTTTGAATCTGAGTGAAAAATATATTAATCAGGAATGTGCATACTATGTCCATTCCAGCATGGAAAATGAGGCTGATTTATTCCATCCCCTCTCCACCACAATTTTTTTTGTGTAACTTTGGAGATGCCAGGTAATCTAGGTAATGTGATTGCAGTGTGTGAATAAAAAATTGGATTTCTGGTATGCCTTTTTCCCAGAGGATTTTATGTACAGTTGGAGAGTGATTCGGACCTTCAATTTTCTGAAACCCACAGTCAAAAGCCTGTCAACGGGCGGACGTCGCAGCACGGTGAGGGAATTCACAGCGCAACAGCGCACCAGTTTTCCCTCTGGTCTCAGGTTTTCTCTCAATAGTGCCTCTGATCTGCATAATGTGTCTGTGAAAAACATTTGGTGGATGTTTGAGGGCTTGCGGAAGAAACACAGAGGCTTCTGGGAATTTTTGAATAAACAGGTGTGTTGATGAGCAATAACAACATCAGTAAGGTTGTTTTTTTTTTTTTTTTTTCACATTTTTTTTGTTCCCGTCTGAGATGAACACAGTGACAGCAGCTGAATAGTAAAAAGACTGTCACTGGAAGAGAGAAATAGTGGAACTATGGGAAAGTGGGCAAGTACGTAATAATGGTTTAATAAAAAAAACAGTACTTTGAAGGACATTGTTCTATCTGTATGTATATAATATAATCCAGTATGTATATAAAATACACACCATTCACTCACACAATTACAAGACAACAGAGAGCCCAGAAGAGAACCTGTGCCAGACCAGGACCAAAAAAAACTCTCTCTCTATATATTAAAATATATTATATATAATAAATATGGCTTGGACCATGACCGTGACAATATATTTAATTAACATCATAACCAAGTGTCTTCATGAAAATGAAATACCTGTTACACTTTCCTGCAGTATTATTACAGAAGAGTGAAGGTGTTTCATTTTTCACTTTATTACAATCACCAGAACTGCACCAGAACTGTAGCTGTGAACCAAACAGATTAAAGAAATCCAACTGAGGTACACCTGACAACATGGCTGCACTGCCATGCCCCCTGCACACAATCCCAATTTTACCAACTCAACATCAGTAGCCTCTAACAAGGTCAATGTCACTGCTATGTCTCTGGTCCCACATTTAGAACCTGTCCTCTCAAACATGTCGTTAAATTCGATTTATAATGGCACAGATCATTAAACATATCTTGATAATGACATTATTAACCATTGCAAACATCTGATATTTTATGGAGAAGTAAATGCTCGGCATAAACAGATGCAGCAGTCTGTTTCAAAACCACAGTGAACGTACACAAGTGATGACTCACAACTTTATTGCTTAAACAAATCACATAATTTCATAAAAAAACATTCAACGAAACATTCACATCGGACTTCATCAACCGAGCACTACAGTTTAGAACAGTACTAAATCACACTCGACAGGATTTATTAAATGGGTTATTAAATGCAATTTATGCTTCAAGATTTATAAAACATACTACATATGTATTTAACATTAGCAGGGAAAGCAAATTACAGCCAGGTGCAATTTTCATATAAACTCTAGACACTCTAGAAAGCATACCAAACTACAACAAGCAGAGGTTAATAAAAAACAGGAACAAACAAAGGTATTGCAAAATAATCATCATGTTCTGTGTTCCCTTTTTAGAGCTATTTCATGAAAAATGTTTTGCATTGGAACTGCTCATGATTGCACTGACTTTTGCAATTGAATAATAAATGCCCAGAATATAACATTTTAAAAGAGAAATTATGTATTCTCATCAAATGGTGAACGCCCATGCCCTCACACACCAGGGAAATTTGAACATTACAGGTGCACATAACACTTTTAATGCTGCGCTTTAAACGCTGTGCTTTAGTCCATTCTAATAGGTCACATGTGACAATGAGTGTGTAGGCTCTCAGTGCATTACTCTGTATGTGTGTGTTTTTTGTTGTATGCAATGATTTCAGTTTATTTTTTTTACAATTTTTAGACAATTCATATCACAGAACAAAAATGTCACAAACTACTTTGTTCAGATCTGGAAATGCATATTTATGCAAGTTACATTTACATTTAAGACATTTGGCAGACGCCCTTATCCAGAACGACTTACAACGTGCTTTCAAGTTACCATCGATGAAGAGATCAATTCTGGTTCACTAGGACCCCCAACTATGAATACAATCTTTTTATTCACTCTGTTGTAGATTCTGTACACAAGTTCGACAATAAGAAGGTTACAAGTTCATCTAAATATTCTCTAAAGAGGAAGGTCTTGAGTTGCTGTTTGAAAATACTCAGTGACTGAGCTGTTTTGACCTCAAGGGGTAAAATATTTCAATATATTGCAGTAAAATTATGACGATGACTTGTGTAATAAGAGCATGTTAATTGCATTCCAATATAAGACCTTTATTTTGCATGTGTAGGGATTGCTTCTTGGTGTCCGTGGCCCTGTCCGTTTTGCTGAACAAACGATGAAAAAAAATTATTTTCTGGAATCTGTTAAAAGTCAGGTGCCTTTAAACGCTGGTTTAATGTGTTTTGGAGAAAATGTGGATATTCTGTGCTGGAGCTTTATTGGAATTGCTGGTTCACTGGAATGGCTGCCTGTGATTGGGTGTATGGCTCCATAAGGCTGTGTGGTCCTCTGCCACCTGAGAAGCCTAAGTCATGCCTGTCCCGTCCGATATGTTGGGCTGTTTCACTGGTGAAAAACACAGAGAGAACCGGCAGAGAGCGCCCCGTCCAGTATACGGTGTTTCGCGGCATCAGGACGCCCCCGGGGTGGAGGACCGGGAGAAAGTTTCTCTTGTCAGTTTATGGAATGTACACGTTTCTGGGTAATTAGTGCGGTACAGTGAACATCCTGCTAATCTGTTCTTTCTGGCACCTCGACACACACCCTCCACAAACAAATGGGGATAATTACGCATCTTGGGAATAACTCTCTGGCAGACGACTTTACCGGAGAACAGCCATGCACAGTCGAGATCCTGCCCACAGGGCAGAATGAACAGCTTGATTTGTAGCGGCTTAACTCGGTTCTCCGTTCTCGTGGCTTCCGCGTCTCGTCCACATGCCGTTATTCTTCCTCCGTCGTCAACGAGGATCCTTCTGGGATGCAGCGCTGTCAAAACTGCGTGCCAAGGTTATGTGGAGGAAAGGAGGCATCCCGCCCCGTGGAGAGCCGCGACCCAGAGCGCCCCGCCCGCTGTTGGGCGTCTCCCCTGGAGGAGGTTCCCGTGTGTGGTGACCCCCATTAGGACCGGATTCTTCTCGCACCCAGCAGGAGGAGGGCCAAGCCTGATTGATTTGCTCATGATGGATGGGCCCGAGGACGCGAGTCCCTACCAGTGTAGCCTGCATGGGTGCCGCTGAGCGGGGCAGCGGCGTGAGGCGCGTTTCTCAGAGCTGAAGTGATCTAAAGCTGTTTTTTTTTTTTTATTGGATGACACTGGTCAGATTCAGCATGTTGCCTAAACTTTTTCTGCCTGCAAGCCAAGTGACAGTCACTGCCAAAAGGAACATTTTCAAATCCCCTTTGGAAGGCCTGGCTTAACTTCCCGAGCCAAGCATCAGAACCCATTCTACAATTTTTAAAATTTTTTTAAAAGCACTCCAATTTCACCACTTAACGCTCAGTCGAAGTGGTCCAGGGAGAAAAAGCACAGCTTCTGGAGAAGGCCGACGTTTGTTTGACTTACAAGACAAACCGCAGCCTCTCTGGCTTATCGCGGCGGCAACACACAGCTCCTCCAAATGCCAGTGTGGGAGAGCGTCTGTGTGATGGTACAGGAAAAGGAGCGTTTCTTTTTTCATGACAGGACGTCCGTTTAATTACAGGGCCCACTGTCGTCCCCGCCCGGCCTTCCCACAACGTGCTGAGGGGAGCAGCAGGAGCTTTCTTCCCACCACACGGCGACCGGCACGGCTGTCTGCGGCACGCAGAACGGTGGGGCATCATTAAGCCGCCCAGACGTTACTGATTCTGCTAATTTGAGACGCCTTCGTGGTTGTGGGATGTTGCATAATCTTATCTCCTCTGCGTCATCCACAAAAGGACTGATGCACGAACTCAAACATGACTCATTTCATAGGAGATTAGATGGGAAAAGATAAGCGATTAGATCCAAAAGCGGGGCGTTGGTGTTCTCATGTGCACTTTGATGAATAGAGAGGCATGGATATCATGTGAAATTGGAACAGGGATGGGAAACCGCTGCCTAATTGACCGGACTCCAGATCAAAGTGCAAAAAGGCAAGAAGAAAGGTGCGGAGACTCCCATTCGCTGCATGGCATTATCTGAACCGGGACCATTTACAAATGAGAGTAATTACTCTCCACACTTACATAACAGCATGAAACATGCGAGATGATAGCGCGCCTCACCATGTGTTCATTCTCCACTCTCTTTAAAGAGATTTCACATTCGGTTATGGGGATGAAGCATATATAAGCATATAATTAATCATATTCCGAAGAGGTCTCGCATGTTTAAAACCACAAAATCTGCAAAAAAAAACAGTACAGATTCAGTGTACAGTCATTATGGGAGATAATGACCTTGTGCAATATCAGTTGGAATAATCCAGAATCTTGGGCCTTTTCAAAAGTATTACAAAAAAGTATAACTGACTGTTCTGGCATGTAATGCAACACCACATATTTTAAGTGTGTATTAATGAATGTGAAAGTTTATGAGATTCGTGAAATAACCTTTCTTTTTGTCAAGGCAGCACACGCTGATTATATCCATATATCCATTTTAACATGCAAAGTGAATGTCATTTCAATAAATACACACCTGATATGGCGTGTTAAAAGTCATTTTTGGTTAAATAATGTGTTATTATTACAGACGTTAAGTCCAGTCAGACCAGTCAGTAATTTTTGTTTAAAGTATATCTGTCTTATGTAATACAAGATGCAGCGCACCAGCCCGAGGGTGTTTACAGTGCCTTTTTTTATTCAAGGTTAAATTTACATTTATATTTAGAGCATTTATAACCTTTATCCAGAGTGACTTACAATCAGCAGTGACAGGGACAGTCCGGTTTAAGTGTCTTGCTCAGGGACACAATGGTAGTAAGTGGGGTTTGATCCTGTGACTTTTTGTTTTTCTGGTTCATAGGCGAGTGTCTTATCCCCTAGGCTACTACCGCCCCTTTCTTTCTTGGTCTAGAGCCACAATAGATCTGGAGACAGTACTGTAAACCGACAGTAAACTGCAGTCTCAGAAAGGATCTGCTGTGGTGTTGTGGTCATCTGACTCTGAAATGTGGCCTAATGCATGTGCCAATCGCCAAATTGAGGCTCTATATTTTAGGTGATAATATTGTAACTGATAAATGGATCATTGTTTTGCACTCGCAATTTGTATGTTTTTTCATTGTGTCATATATAGAAGTGAGAGGGAGGGAGCCCTTTAGGTCTGGCTAGGGTATGTTTCATGCACACACTTGGTAATGGTACTGTAGTAAAGAGAGGCGGAACGTGAGCACCAGATGTTTAACATTTACCACAAATTCAAGCTCTGAAGTACCTGACAACTTTGTAATTATGTTCTGCATAGAACGGGTAATTATCTGAGCATATTTCACATGACAAGTACACTTAAATCTAATCCATCCATCCATACGGCGAACCCACTTAGAGTCAATGTCTGCAAAACTGGAGCCTATTACAGCAATCAACAGGCACAGGCCAAAATATTTTGTGTTCACTAGAATACTGTGGTATCCGCACCATAGTTTAAGTCATTTATAGTGATGCACTACAATATTTTTGATAAATTATGTATTATCAATATATTTTGGTTCCATCAGTGTAGTCGATAGTCTATGATAACCTAATTAAATTTTAGTTCATAACCATATTAACATGGAATTGCATAACTGCAAATTATTAAATGTTCTTGCAGCCAACTGGACTCCAAAACATATAAGCACAATATAGAAACATCTGGTCTATGGAAAAATACAGATTCCTAGCTTTTCCTCATCATTAGTGTTGGAAAATAAATTGAAATGTTCATACTTCTTTATTTCCTTTTACGTCTATTATACTTAATAGCATTGCTTAGATTAATATCATTTTCTTCATGAAATGAAAGAAGAAAGAAAAAAGCAGACCGGCAATCTTGGTTAGTTTTAATACCCCTCACAGGGAGTATTTAAATCCTCTGGGGAGATATAGAGTAAGCATGGCCTATGTTCTTATAAATGCTTTCACCAAACCCTGCGATTGGTAACTGGTAATAAAAGCTATAGCTGCACACATAACCTTCAAAACAACCATTATGAGATAAAGTTCTGCTTGTGATCCTGTCGTGATTATAGAATGGGCTGTATGGAGGAACACATAAAGAACCTTTGTTATCTCTGTGTCTAGCACACGTGGTTCCAAGCGCAGTCTTGAAGTGTACAGAGACAGACACTTTCAAATGAAATAGCTTGCAGCAACAGAGACAACATATGCTCCATATGATACCGCAGGAGGTTGTCTGTCCTTCTTTGAGGTCAAAAGCGCTGTTGGACTTGTTCATTTTCCCAATGTGCAGATGCCTCTCAGTGGAGAAACAGTAAGCAATGCACTTTCAGGCTATTGCTTTGCAGCTTCCGGTTTTTGTTCAGTCTGAGGTCCATGCCAAGCATAAGCATGGCAGCCAGATTTGGCTCAGGACATTTTCATGCCTTGCTTCTGTAAAAAGGAGATAATCCACTTTACTAAATCAATAAATTATCAAAAGATTTCTTGCCTCACTGTGGGCTCTTAGCTATCTCTCTGCTGGTCTACATTTTAGCTGAACGGATGAAGCAATCAAAGTAACGGAAGGAACATGACAAAAATTCTGTCTCGATACAACGGCACAATGCAGGTGTTTCATCGGTTTGCCACTCAAAATCGGCACAATGCGATGAGCTAGTTGTAACTTTCCCGATAACTAAGATAAACAGCTGCAATAGGTCATTTGCATGGGCTTCTCTTGTGCACTTGCTGCAACATTCATTTTATGCTCTCTCTCTCTCTGTCCTTCATGTTCCTGACTTTGAATAGTGGGTAGATGAAGATTAATGCGCAGTCTCTCTTGTGGGTAAAGAATGTTGTCCGCAGTATGTCGTGTGATTGAACATATGCTCGTTCAATATGGCCTTATTTTTACTGTCACTATAAATCCTAGTGCACTTTAATTAATTTTTTTTTTTTTTAGTATTATTTTGCTCCAAGCTGACAACCGTGCTCTCGAAGGAGAAGTATGGAGCCAGAACACTGACAAATATACTCAACGCGTACTTTTCAGTTTGCACCCTTCGCATGCGTGCAGCAATCCAAGCGCAGTTGCAATTACCAATCTGCATGTTGGAATTCAAACTTTCGCATACAAATAATTTTGCCACGAATTTTACTAGCGCTTGAGAAAAATATTTGCTTCCAAATTCTGTACACAGTTTCAAGAGTTGCTCTACAGGTTTGTATATAAAAAAAAAAACATTTCAAACAAATACAGATCACTTGACGCACATATCTGTTCTGTTTTTTGGGAATGCAAAATGTTTTCAGCGCAAGCAAACTTCTTTTTACGGGCACAAATTGTATGCATAAAATAATGTATGAAACTATTTTGGCTTCATAGAGAAGACATTACACCTATCTGTACTCATAAAATAAATAAACTAATAATTGTTTTAGGTATTTTTGCAATATACGTTTTTTTTTCACCTCACCTTGCAGCAAGTAGGTGGTTTTGAAATTTCTTGTGGTGCGTTGCTCATTTTCCAGGCCATATGAATAAATATAATCTAAATAACAAATGACTGAGCACACGTTACCCTCTTCACAGGAGAGGTGTCTTACAAATGCTGCACGGCTGCATCTATTGTTGGTTCATTGCTTTTTTAAGGCTGTGAATTTACATTTTGGGTAAACAGTATTTAGGCAGCACACTTTAGAAACATGTGGATGGATGCATGTCATTTTGGGCTAGATCATCTTAATCAGCTCATTGACTGAATATTTTTAAAATAAGAAGTAACCTGACTAAACCGATGTGATCTACACTAAATTTTGTTTCCATTTCAGTTACTGAAAAAAGACCTGATAATCTTCCTCACAATTGTTTTAAACATGCTTTACAGCAAGCTTTGGTTGTAAGACTTTATTGTGATTAATTGCAATATGTATGATTAATGAGTTAATATTTTTTTATTGATATATATCCCTAAAAAAATTGTATTGGATATCTGCATTTCAGCACTGAATATGAAGCCTCTTAAAATGAAATAAAAAAGCTTCTTAATTAATGTGAGACTTCAAACCACTACCCATAACCAAGAAAGCAATTTAGCAATTCATCATTTTATTCTGGTGGAAAATTTAAAGTGGATGTTCTTGGAATAGACATGGTTCTGAAAAGTCTTAAAGTCTTAAATTGAACCTCTGATGCTTATGAAAATAGTGAAGAGTTACTTTTGCTGACTTTGTTAATGGGTGCTGCTTGTCTTAAAAAATGTTGAACCCTTCTGCGCTGATATCTGAAAATAACTACGCTTTTGGCCATTTAAGTTTTTTGTTTTTTTTCTTCCTCTCTCTGGCCACAGATAAAATTGAAAATTGCTTTGGGTATTTAAGTATTTATGTGTCTGGGCAAGCATCCACTGGATTATAATCTGCCCTAAGAGACAAGCGCTGATGATAGTTTAACCTTTCTCCTTCCAGCACACACATGGAGCCAAACCATGACCTTTAGCTCTTCCTCTGCAGCTGCTTTTAAGTGATGCTTTGACTTGTATCTGTTGAGGTTTCGGAGATGCTGGGACCGCCAAGGGCTGTTTCTCACAGATAGGAACTAGGAACCCCTTCAATAGAAGAGGTGTCTCAATGACATTCATGCAATGACATTCATGCAATGACATTCTTTCATGCATCCAAAGGCAACATTTGTAGACTGGATCACTTATCCAGATGCACAGACTGAACAGCAGTATGACTGGGTGGTAGTACCCTAGTGGGTAATAATTTTGCCTGTGAACCAGAAGAGCCAGGTTCAAACCCCACTTACTACCATCGTGTCCCTGAGCAAGACACTTAACCTTGCGTGTCTCCATGGGGGGACTGTCCCTGTAACTACTGATTGTAAGTTGCTCTGGATAAGGGTGTCTGGTAAAACACCCATGCACAAAACCACTTTGCACTTTGCACAAAATCACTTTGCGCAAAATCACTCTGCACTTTTTACTTTACTGCTCTTTTTTTTATGGCACTTTTCTCTTTTCTTTAAACATTCTTTCACTCATTTGCACACCTTCACCCTACCAGTTACACATATTTTATGTTAAAGATGTAAAAGTGTAATATTTGTCTATGTTTGCAATATTTGCATATTGGTTCAGTGTATACTTGCAACATTTGCAATACTGTGGTCTGAAACAGTCGCAAAAAGCATTTCACTGCATATCATACCGTGTATGACTGTGTATGTGACAAATAAATTTTGAATTTTGAAATGCCCTAAATGTACAACTAGAGAAAACAATCATTGCACCATGGCACCATGGTCAGGCTGGGTTTCAGTTGGACCATACTGGGGTCAATTTTGTCCTGGCCCTTTTTTAAGCCTATGCTTCCAAAGATTGTTATCTGTAAAGGACTAATATTGCTATCTGGAACACCATTCAGTCAATTCACTTCTCAATCCAAGAGAGTGTGCGAGAGCCAGTGTGCTTTTCACCTGACCTTGAAGGAGAACCTGTAAAATGGGGCACATAATTTATATCGGTTCATCATTTACTAATAAACATTTATGAATGACCTTCTATCAGGATTTTGGTACTGCCATTAAAATAAATTGTGTATGGGACAAGAGAACCTTGTCCCACCAAGCAGCCAAATAAAGAACAGTATAAGCTTTGACAAGGCAATAAAATGTAAAATGAACCAAAGGGAAGGCTCTTTGGGGTCACATGACAGATTAATACTATAAATATTATATGTTTAGTTGCTGAAGCCTAATGTGGGCTTTTTTCCTTCCTAAAAGGCCATTCCTCCAGATTCTTCAATAAGTAAACACCATTTTACCAGTGTGTGGTTTTCTGTTGTCTTTATAATACATTAAAAATAATGAATAATGTATGTGATACATGCAATGTATATATTAAGCAAGGGACTAACTGAACTCAAACAATTGTATATATGATTATGTATAGAAAGATAGATACTCAACTACACACGTAAAATTTTTCCCAGTGTCTAGGTTTTCTTCTCCCACATGAAGGATTTGTACATGATCAGTCGAGTCTGTAATGCCCAGAAAGAAACAGACGGTCTGACACCGTATTGTTTTTTAACACAATCAGCCATATGCTTCTCACACGTACAGGGGGCATCGCTAACAGGACTAAATGAGGCATAGCTCCCTTGAGCTCCTCACTGCTCTTCTTCTTCCTCCCTTTGCTCCTTCAGCACAAGCGTCCAGCCCTGGTCTTATGCATGCAGCAGCCTATTCATCAATATTACGTCATCTTGGGCAAACAGAAGGACTGTGCAAGAAAAAGCATCAGCAGCGTGAGAAATGACAATTCCCAAGATGGCAGTTTTGCACTGCTTTGAACGTAGGTGTGCCTCAAGGGGAGGATCAAAATGGAAGCAGCCAATTCTGGCAGACTTGGCCAAATTGAATAGCATTGTCGATTCAAGTGGGGAACTATAAAACCACAGACGTCACAGGGTGAATCATGCATAAGTATGTGAATGCGCACACATCCCAGTGTTTAAAAATAATAGCTGGATAAAGCAACTGGTTGATGTGGAGATGAAGTGTAGCAGCAGCGGAAATTGGATTTAAACAAAGGAGTTAAGGATTCCAAGATGTTGAAGTCTTTATACAGAGTTGTTTGAAATGTACAGAGCTCAGCAGGGAAAGTGTCTCATAAAAAGCATAACATTACCATAATGTTTAAACAGGTTTCTGCAATGCAGGCTCCTGCATAAATTCATTTCCCTTTCTAATCATAATCATGTCATCAGATTAAGTGAATGCAAATCAAACACACATTGAACAATAAATGGATCATTGTAATTAGCTATATGCCATGACTGCAAGGCAGGGGAAAAACGACAGCAATCGTACAACTAACAGAATGGGGATTTACTATACAAAAAAGAAGGCATGTGCAGATGCAGGAGAAATGTGCAATGACCAGTCGAGGACATGATACAATAGGCTAACTTGAATACACAGACAAGATAGACAACGTAAAACTCCGGAACGCCCCCCCCCCGAGAGACACTATGACCACACACTTTAGCCAATTTTGACTGATGATATGTATTGTACTACAGTTTATACAGTGGCGTGATATATAATGTGGATATATTGATAACTGATATGCTCAATATGTCTTAAATATATATTTTTCATACATTTATTTCAGCCAACGTTTAAATAAGCTGCGTATGGGGTAATGCACAACTCGATCATTTGAATATATGTTTTATGCATGATCTTTATGTACAGTACCGTACTGTCTCTTTCAAAGATGCACTGTCTCCCAATACTTTTCCCGGTGGAGCAGAAGTCTGCCACCTCACAGTCTTCTATCCCGTCATACTGAGGAAAGCTATTCACTGCAGAATCAACTGCACTGTAAACAACCAGACATCTTTCTTCTTACAGAATAATGAGCCCAGTTTTAATACCAGGAGTATGTGGTACTCCCCTGAAATTAAGGGATCTTCGGTTCGAGTTTGAAACAGAACTTTGTTTCATATCAAACTTTCATACTGCATTCCCAAATATACTCCTGTTGTCTGTGTATGTAACTTACATTTAAATGGATTGTGAAATGCAAGTAATAATATTGTAAATAGTGATTTATTCCGCTGAAGCAGGCAGAGGCTTTGTGCCATTCCTGCCAAGGAAGGATATAATCAGAAATGGACAAAATTCTGAAGTGCATTGTATGTATGTGCATTGACATTAGAGGGCACTTTTTATTAAACCTGAGCTTGTTCACTTGTCTTTACACAAATACAAGAAAGAGCCTCTTGGAAGTTATTTGTATATTAAAGAAGAGTTTAAGATTGGACCAGCAGCACATACATCAAATGGCCAATTGTTTTCTTGTGCGCCTTATTTATTTCTGTAAATTCTGAGACTTAACCTTAAACGAATGAACCAGCCCCATGCTTATCGCAGAGCGCAGCGCTAACTGCTAGTGCCAAAATAGTGTCTGTGCAGCATGTGCAATCAAAACAAACTTAAAGTAAAAAAAGAACAGGTCGAAAATCAAATAAGACAGTTTTTTTTTTGTCACGTCCAGCAGATGCACTGGCATCATTTCTGGAGCTGTACTCGGTTTGGAATGCAGTGTGTGGTGTTGCTATATACAGTGCACAGTTGGAGAGCAATGCAATGTAACCAGAACAGTACAGTGCTGTTTTGGGTAATGAGAGCTTATTGGAAAATGGCTGTTCTTTAATTTGGTAGTCAAAGTTCTGATGCTTCAAAACCATTATTTTGCTGTACCAGGAGCTCCGGTTAATGGATCATTTGTCCCTACGAATAATTTTGCAGACCTCACTGCACTCTGAATGTAATTCCTGTTGTTCAACCGTTTCATAGAAGCAGTGTGTGGGGACGGTGCTTTGCTCAGCGTCTCTGTGTGAAGGACACATTCAGTCAGTAGGTGTCTCTGCCTACATACCCCGGACATCCATATTAGTAATATTTTATCATTACCACACATTTTAGAAGAAAGCATCAGGACCTGACAGTACTGACCAGGTGTCCTGCTTTGTCCCACATCCCACTTACAAAGATAATGTCCTATATATTCAAAATGCGTTGCTTGAACTGTGTACGTTTCATCACCTTGACATTTTCCTACAAAAAAACAGTTGAGAGGGGAGCGCTGAATGTGCTCATCAAGAGGACATCTGCATGTGTGTGAAAAGGCTGTGGAATGTATTCCGGTTATGTAAAGAATCATGTCCTGTCCCACATCCGTCCATCTGGGCATCCAGGAGGTTCACCAACATCAGTTCAGCACTTCATGCATTTGTGCAAGAGAACAATTCTGGTTAAGATAGCTGCAGTGGAAGTGAGTCAACTGGCTACCAAATCGGCAATTTTCCTGATCATTTTCATTCCTCTCCAGTACAGGCCAGACACCCCCCCACCACACACAGTTCTATTAACATACACACCAAAGTCTGTTTACACTAAAAATGCGTGTGTGGATGGGCTTGTGCAACACTACAATGGTAATAATTGCAAATCTGCTGTCATTTAGAATTAAACGTTCCAAGAGCTGAACGCTGTTTTACATGCAATTTACATGAACGTGAGGTATGTGCTTTATGTTTGTCTCCCAGGGCAGTAAAACCGTGATGCATCCAAAGAGCAGCGTGACAGCTGTGTTTCAGTGGAGGGACTGCGTCTCATATTTTAATACCAAGCATAAATCCAAAAAATAAATACACATCTGGAACGAGTTGGATTAAAAATGTCAAGGCTGTATCTTATCATGTAGACAGCACTGCATCAACATAACGTCCTATCATCATCGCACTACACCGCGAGGATATTAATATGCCCCTTGTCCCCCTGAACAGAAGCCGGGCCGTCTCGGTTTACCTTGCCGAGAGGCAGAACTGTTATCATCAGCAGCAGTACACGTCAATATGCCAATAGCCGCCATGTTCAGCCATCACCTCTTCTGCGCCACAGTTCTGCTCAGCGGGGAGAGTTGATGAGAAATTATTCAGAATGATCATCGCCCTCCCCTCCCTTCTCTTCCTTTCCTTTCTTTCTGTTGACTCTGGTCTCAGGGGACACACTCGGCTTGTGTGTCGAGTGCAGGGCCGTGCCTTCTATCAAACGTGGAATCCTGCTGCGTTCACCTGCCTGGGCCGCAGAGTCGCGGGTGAATGAGGGGAGCTGCTCCCCTCTCATTCTGCTAACTCTCACATTCCTAAACTCAGCATGGGGCCGTGCGTTAAAGAGACCGTGGCGGAGAAGCAGCGTCAGAAAAAAAAAAAAAAAAAGACCCATCCTGTTTAGTTTCCAATCGGTGTAGCTGTAATTGTGGCAAAAGGGAACGGCGCGTTCAGAGCATGATGACCCGCTGGGCCGTGATGGACTCTAATGCAGAACTGCAAACTAGTGCCGAGTAAAATATTAATGCCGAAATTTTCCACCTCCTTTTCATTCACTTGTTTGACAACAACTATAATTTCGAGATTTGCAGTATTCTCCCACTTTGGATCCGTTTACAGGCTATTTTGCGCAATCACTGTGAATGATGAAGGGGTGCGTGCTGGGGCTTAACGCACATTACAGAGCTTTGAAAATTATGCAATTTGTTGGGCAGTCAACTGCTTGACCAGAAGGACACTGCTTGACCAGAAGGAACAAGCAAGGTGCCATTAAGGCCATTATTTTTTAAGTGGCATTAAGTTCAGTATTCAGTGGTGTAAGTTCAAAAACAACTCAGGATTTACATGAACAGACAAAACAAATAAGTGCAAGTGACATATTGAAAGGCATGAGACTGAATAACCTAGAAAGAAATAAAATGCAGGGGTCATTTTCACATGCAGTAACTAATCACTTTCAATTTAATGTGTTAATGTGAACATTGGTTTGGTTCTGGTTCAGGGGTCGGCAACCTTTGGAAGACCCGGTTTCCACAGAAGAGAAAGCACCGGGAGCCACAAATTCTTTTTGACTGTAAAAAAATTAAGACAATCTGTAAAACAGAAGTTAACACTGCTGGAGATAACTCCACATGTGTTCATTTATAGTTTTGATGCCTTCAGTGAGAATCTACCAATGTAAATGGTCATGAAAATGAAGAAAACACATTGAATGAGAAGGTGTCCAAACTTTTGGCCTGTACTGTACTAGAGCATTAGAAACAAAAAAGCCTGTATGCGACATCAGAGTCACAAGTTTACACCCCCTGAGAGAAGTTGACAGGTTGTGTGTTTTTTCCTCTCTGTTTGTGCTCTGTTGCAAATGACTCGCTCCATAATCGAAAAATGTTGGACAGCGTGTGCAGCTGAAACTTGCCTCACTCAGAACTGAACCTGTCGCATGCCACAATCAGGGAGGAAGAGGCATTGGCAGATGATGGTGAGGTTGGTAAGCTGAGGTAAATACATCTTCTGTTTCCTGCAGTGACCTGGCCAGCATGGATTATTCCACCCCACCAGAACAAGTGGACTAAATAAAATTACGTGGACAACTGTGATGTCAACCTGTGAGTAAGACTATTACATTATTGATGAATAAGTCTAGCTGAACAAAACATAATGTCTCTGAAAAAGACAATAATTCCATACATATTACATATTTTGCTTGGGTCCCAAAATATGACGCAACGTGAACGGTAGATCAAAATGACTTCCAGCAATTAACCTGCACGTTATATTTATTTGGAAAGAAGTCTCCTACTATATTCCACCAATTATTGTCCAGATGGCTAGATGGCTTTACTAACTTTATATTTATCTTCTGCATTTCACATAGATTGGGCACTATGTAGCATGCTATGTAATAATAGTACAGATTTCATGCTGGACAGTGTTATGAAAAAATAGCTTGATAGCATTGCAAATATGCTTAAAAACACCCTTCATATTTCATCAAATTCATTTGCCTGTTTAACTGTCATGGCTGTCATGTACACTATTCTTTGGCTATATTTCAGTTAACTGGGCAAATGTTAACATTTTTCGTTTGAAAATTCATTGGGATCTCCAACCTGCAAGTTGCACTTGTAACATGTAAGTCGCTCTGGATAAGGGCGTCTGATAAATGCTGTAAATGTAAATGCACTTTAGATTTGGCATGACTTTCTTATTTAAAAAAAGAATGAAATATGGTTAATAATAGATAAAAACGCTCCATTAAAAAGACAGCCATTTTAACATTTTGGTCGTATTATTAACGCTTGTGTAGTTTTCAGGTCTGTGGGACCAATTCCATTGTTTGTCAAATCGTTAAAGATGCTATTTATTGTTGTTAAAACCTTTGGTTAATTTTCTGTGAAGAACATAGCATAACATTACACGTTTTCAATGACTTCACACTGTAAATTCCCCCAGTCCGCACTGGGGCAGTGGTGGCCTAGTGGGTAAGGATGCCACTGTGCAAAGTATCGTCCCCACACACTGCTCCCCGGGCGCCTGTCATGGCTGCCCACTGCTCACCAATGGTGATGGTTAAATACAGAGGACACGTTTCGTTGTGTCACCGTGCGCTGTGCTTACTGTGCATCGTAATGACAGTCACTTCACTTTCAAATGGATTAATCTGCAGAGGCCCTTTTTGGCGCACCGTTCCATGATGTCTACATGTGAACTTTATGCTCCCAAGACCCAGTTTCCTGCAAATGATACTCTAGGATACGCTCTGGAAATTTTAATGCATCGAGCCCAAACTCTAGTTTAAAAAGCAATATGATTTTTGTGGCAGAATGCCCAAGGCTCCATGCACTGCACTGACTATAGATGAAAATCTGTTTTTCATCTTAGTGTTATTACTTTTAATATTCATATTGTACATGTATACTCGTGATTAATTAATGCAGATTTTAGCAATGTAAAGAGCTTGTAGGAAGTTTTTTTCTGCTATCTGTTATACCCTCGCTCTCATTTTTGCACATCAGAGCTCACATTGCATCATCCATCCAGATTCCTTTAAGCAGAAGGATGTGAATCAACAAGCCATATTAAGAGAGAGCGAATGTTGCCTCGGCACTCCAGGCCAAAAGAGCCCCCACCCATGCATCACCACACTTATATTTAGCTTCTTGTTTGCCAGTCTATGGAGGCCTGTTCTGAGGAACACCCACCTTCTGGCTACTCTACCAAAGAACACAGAGAAAGACGGTTTTGTTATGCTGTGCAAACAACCCCCCATTCACGTTTTGTCTGAAGCAAACATTTCAAACCCATGCTGTTTGGAAAGCACTTTAATGGACAGAAAAAGCGGAAGGGGTGGAGAAAGTAATCAATCAGCTTTAGAAATGTCTTTTGATGGGGATTTTTTTTTTTTAAAGGGGGTTCAAAAAAACGGTGGTCTTATGTCCAGCCCTTTTCTGTTCACACGCTTAAATCCTAGTGTAGCGGTTACTGCAATCAGACGGTAACACTGGTACCAAGCAGTCTTAAGTCTTTTTTTTTTTTTTTTAGACTCCTCTGCATCTTCCCGGAAGCTAGAAAGGAGGAGACAGATAACACTAAGCTTTTATTCTTCCACACCCCCATGAACCCCTGTCAGTCGACATCATGTGCAGCTCTGTGGTGACCAGGTGAAGCCCGCAAGGAGAAAAACCCACCCATAGCATTCCAGCCTCGACCCGAGGCGCAGGGATGTTAAAATTCGAATCAACGGAGATGAAATGAACTCCATAAGCAAGGCTTTCGTACAGAGAGCAACTTTTAATCACAAGCAGTCTTTCCTCCCCGCTGACACCCTAGACCTGATTTTGTCGAGGTGGGGGGCAGAGTGCAAAATTGCTGTTCATACGAACTTCTCTACTGTACAAATAAAGCATCTTTTGAACCGACATCACATTGTGGTTACTGGGAGTGGGGTATTCATTCTCAGCCTTTTCATTTTTCTTGTAATATGTCTGTGGCATAGATATTGAACATTCCAGACAAATAACAAAGCTTTTTCCCCAGAAAGATGAGTTTTAGGCTTAATCCTTGACAGCGGGCTACTGCTGATCAAAGCTGAACCTCCCTTGACTTTTGTGTGCAGACCTAGACATTGATATGCAACAGAAGACGGTGTCTGATTCCAGGCCCTCTCAAATTAATGAACCATCTGCCCGAGCCTGGCCTCTCACTCGAACAGATTAAACAAATGCAACTTTGTCTTTTTCAGTCCCCTCAGTGAAGTGATACCGTGCGCTGTGCATTCAAATTGCAATCTATTTCCGCACACAGTGGGCATTGAGGATGCAGCTGCCTGTGCAAGTGGCACATCAAAACACGATCATCCTTTCCTTCTCACTGCTAAAATAATAGTGGGAAATGGCAGATGTTTCCATTTAGCACATGATGGTTCAGAAATGTATTTCATTTGTGTGCGTTTTTTTGTTACTGGGGCATAGCTGTGTCAATTGATCTTCACGCTAATGCATGTGTGGTGTGTGTTTGCGTGTATTTTGCATTTGTGAGCCAAATGTACACAGGTAGACATACAGAATTGCATTTCCACCAGGAAAATTATTATTGGAAGTATAAACCTACATACAATCATTCTGTAAAAAACATCCTTTCACTCTCATTTGAACGACCTATCTCTGTTTTATGGTTAAAATGCTGTTCATGATCTGTTTTTAGCCTATGCATATAATCATCACACAACTGTGTAAACATTCAGATATATTGATGCCTCAAGGAAAACTGGGACAGCATGATCTTTCTTTTTCTTTCGTCAAGGGTTGTCCAGTAAACATCATACTAAAGGACATAGAAAATGAAGCAGTAGACTCTACCACTTAGAGACATGCAAGCACAATGTTGGTGTCAATATGGAATTTTATTAAGAGAACTCAATGTGAAGGGTACAAGGGGAACAAAGAGCATTACAAAAACAGGAGGACAATCTCAAGACACCAACCAAGAAGTTAACATGGTAGCCACTTGTGGCTTGGGATTCAATACTAATACACGGATCTGAATAGCAATTTAGAAATGTCAGTAATTACCTTATGCCAAATAATTTCTTCACATTGATTTTATAAACTATAAATATTAATACAACAATGTAATATGCTTAACCGTCAGATTTTTTATTTAAATTGAATTGCTGTGCTGTCACAGTCATGACCTTTAGCACTTAATAAAGAAAAATGAAAAAGCAAAAACATAAATGTCTTACAGGCGAGAAACAGCAGCTTGTTAAAATGCTAGGCTGAGTTCACCCATTAACGAACTGGACGGCTGCTTATGCATATCAACAAACTCTGATTTTAAAAGGGACAAGCAACTAACCCAACAAGCAATGCTGGCCTCAGACTGGAATTTCAGTACAAAAGCAACAGATCCTCATTAATATGAAGCATTAAAGTTTTAAAAATACATTATTTATTTCGAAATTATACTGCATGTCTGTAAATACCCATATTCCAAATGCTCTCAAAAAGACAGAGAAGTGCCTCCATAACATGTATTAAATATTACATTACTTTTATGAATACTTTATGAAGCACAAATAGTTTCTATGGAATACTAAGCCTTAATGTAATTTTTTTCCAGTTCTCATTCATTCCCCTTCATTTTAATGCTAATTTATAAGTAAATACGACTTCTATTACAGTGAAGGAGGTAAACATATTTTAAAGATCATTTAAATAGTGTTCCTAGTCAGTCTTGGAACACTCATCCCAGTTTGTGAATAGGTTATATTGGTTTCTGGTTTACCAGGTCCATGTGTTTCTGAATATACTATGAAACACTCATGTACGTTTCTATGAACTCACCCTTAAAAAAATGATGGAATACAATAATCTCACAAAAAATACTAATCCTTAATGTAAGTGGGTGTGTTTGTCTGTGAAAGACAGACAGGTGAGAGAGATTACTATCGTATGCCCTTGCTGATACAGCTGTGCAAGACAGGACCACACACCTTGCTGGATTTCGCTTTTTTCCATCTGCAAGAACCAAGTGATAGATATGGAGGACAGAGGGCTGCAGCAGGCAGATTTAAGACTCAGACAAGACAACCTGGGTAGGGCGAGATTAGAAAATGGCTTCAATTATGGTTAGTTTCTATATCTTGTAAATGCTGATACTAGAAAGCTGTTTCAGTTGACATGAAAAGTTGAATTCGTCTGAAATCTGTGTGGTGTTCTTATGCTAGAGATGTCTTTTTGGCATGCATGCATTTCTGTTGATCTCCTTTCTCTTCATCAGATGGTATCCAATGATAAATTTAATCTCAGGATGAGATCAGTATTGACTGATGAATGTGTAACAAGCAGCTTCATGTTAGCATTGCACTAGTTTTATTTTAGTTGCTAGAAGCAAGCGGAATATAAAAAAACACATTTTAGGTTTAGAGAATTTAACTTTAAACCTCATGTCTGGAACTGTGACATTATTTAACTTCTTCCAAAGTGTAACTCTTGAGGTTATTTGTTGATGTCCACTGCCTTTCATTAGAGTTTTTGTCCATTTTTGGTAGTCTATAATTTGCGACAAATACCATGCAGATAAATACATTTAGGTTTTACAGCAACATTAAATGTTGCTGTAAAACCATAATACATTATTTTGGAATTAATAACTGTGTAATTTATTTAGTTTGTTCATGTTCAGGAAGTAACTCCTTACAGTCCCTCTAGCTGTTTGATTTATTACCATTTTCCTGTGCAGCTCTAAACGAGAGAAGGCAATTCTGGCACTAATATACTTAAGCAATAGAGATGGTGAAGATACAGCCAAGGGGAAGACCAGAAGAACCCAAATTGCAGGAGAAGGTTTTCAATCAACTAGAGGGATTTAATGTTGTGTCAAACCATTGCTTAACAACCATAAGGGGGTAGTAACCATGTGCATAACACACTCAGGATTACAAAGTCACAGGTTCAGACCCCACTTAATAAAGTAAAGTAAATAAAGTAAAGTACTACTACTGTGTCCCTGGGAAAGACACTTAACCTCGAAATGTGTCCTTTTAACCATCACCCTTGGTCAGCAGTGGGCAGCTATGACAGGCGCCCGGAGAGCAGTGTTTGGGGACAGTGCTTTGCTCAGTGGCACCTTGGCGGATCGGGATTCGAACTGGCAACCTTCTGATGCCCTGAGGTGCCATGATGGGAAAGTCTTGTCGGGGGTGGATGACACGGGTTCCTATAGCAGGAGTTCTGTTTGGACAAGGCAGAAACATCAAAGGACAATCTGATTGGTCTGTGGCAACCGTTTGAGAGTCAAATGACAAGTATAATGACAAGTTACTGTCACTTCTTTTCCTCCTGCAACAGGGCTTTCTCCACCTCAGCTGCTGGAGGAACTTCCCCCCTTTCTTGGCTCTGCTCCTCTTCTCCCATCCTGCTTCTCTAAGGTATAAGCCCACTCTCTGGAGCTCAGTCCCCTGCTCTCTGTTTCTTTCCCTCTCTCACTTTCTCCTTTCGTTTAATTTAGGTTTTGCTACAATATTTCCATGTGACTGCAATAGTAATCTCCCTGTGTTAATGAATTGGAAATTGATCATTCCTCCAACTTCTTTTGTACCATGCCTCTGTATGTCCAGGTAACATCAGATGAGTTTAAATACATTAATAATAATTAATGGAGCAAGATTAACCAGGTCAACACAATTCTTTGTTCTTTCCGTTCATCACTAGATTTTCTACCTGTTCTCAAAATTCTTGCTCCTGCTTAAGACCAAGAAATTATTTAATCATTCATAATTTCAGCTTGTTGCCAACAACAACCAACAACTTTAGATAAAAAGGATCTTCTATAATAAGATTTGAGATGAAAGATATCAATATTCACATTTATTATGATATATATAATCTTCACAGCTTCACAGAGATGGTAAAAATTATTTCCAACTTGTCTGAACATAAGATCTTACACATTCCCATAGAACAAAATTAAATGACAGGGAAATCAATCCAATGTATCATACCGATGTTACTCACAGCACTGGATAAAAAGAGTTCGTAGTCTTTTCTTAATAGTTGTGGCAGTGGCAGTCTAGCTGGTGCAGTGGTGGCCTAGCAGTTAAGGTAGCGGCCCCCTAATCAGAAGGTTGCCGGTTCGATTCCCGATCCCATTCCAGTGCCACTGAGCAAAGCACCATCCCAACACACTGTTCCCTGGGTGCCTGTCATGGCTGCCCACTGCTCACTAAGCATGATGGTTAAAAGCAGAGGACACATTTTGTTGTGTCACATTGTGGTGTGCTGCAGTGTTTCACAATGACATACACTTCACTTTCACTTTCATGTGTGAGAATGACTGAATTTAATGAGTGGCATTTTACCTTCTCTTTTGTATCCTTAACCCAGATCACTTTGGTGGGTAATTACTGACAATGGGTAAAGACCCTTTGGTCTTGCTATAGTTTAGGGCTCTGGCTTTTACAGCCCAATGTGAGAAACATCCTCTTCTCATAGCAGATGTGAGCTTTATAATGGAAATTTTTTGCGATAGGAGATATTGAGTCAATGAGAATGAGACCAAACACCCTGAATGTTTTGTCATAATACATGTACCCAAATCAATAAACCTAAGGAACACATATGATTGCCCCAAGTAGGAAGTGGGGCTTTCCCATCCTTGTGTGGGGATGAAGAGTCTGTTGGAGAGATCTCATCTTGTTCACGTGACTATTTGGTGACGATGGTCTGTGAGGGAGATCACCTGTTCTTGATTCTCATGACCATTCTCATTACATTTCCTGGTTTTGTTGCCCTTCAAAACAGGATGTGCCCTGGTTGTACCAGAACTCTTATACTACCAAGAGGCTTTGTAATGGTATCATGGCTGTTGCAATGCACAGTTCTCACTATTAATCATAATTAATATGAATATGTGAATATTTTGACGTCAGCAAACTTTGAAGTGATCTTTGATTGCTATCATTCCAGATCGACTTTGACAGGGGAGAGTGTAATACAATAAATATAATCAACATAATCAGCATAATAATAATAATAATAATAATAATCAACATAATAATAATAATAATATGTCCTTTAATATCTACATGCTGTTAAGCCCTGGAAAAGATGTAGCTGAACACAGCCTCCTCAGTCTTCCTTTGATTATCAGCTAAAGTAAAATCCTACCCTGTGCAGTTTGAGTCGACCTAGTTAGCCATTATTTTAGCCCCCCAAACACAATAAGTGTGACCTCCCCCCCACTGTTTGGACCAGCCTTGGCTCAGCCAGTGAGAGTCACCCCCCTAGGGCAGTGTAACAACTTCAAGTCCTAGTGTCTGATGCCTCTGACAAGGACGGAGTTGTGTCCTGCCTCAGAGGTAGGCTGCCTACTGAAGCCGTAGTGTATCACACACCGCTGCAGGCGCACTCAGCAGGTGTAAGGCTACTGCCTGGCCACACAAGATCCTGAGCTTCAAGCCAAGTCATACTGACAGGTAGGAATGCCCACTGCGTCTTTGGGGATGGTTCCTGTCACCGCCAGGCAAGAAGGAACATGCAGCCTTATAATTGGAATAGGGGTCGTGACACTCAAAAGTGTGCTGCCACCATATAGTGCATACTGGCTGATGTGCTGTCTGTAAATAAAGGCTGCTTGTGTGGATTTGCTAGAAATGATAGAAAATAAAAATAATTGCTGATACTATGAATACTATATAGTCACATTCACCATTCATAATGCAATATTTTGTGCTTAATGCATTATGTGTTTTCAATCTCATAGGGCTCTGAATTCAAGCTGCCTCGTGCAATATGTGATTTAAGCGCTCAAGTGCTAGACATGAAGAATTATTGTGAATGTCATGGAAGAATCATCAGATGTAAGATCTGACAGTGTAAAATAGTCCAGTGTGATGCAGACAGTATGCCCCTGTAAGAATGGACATCGCAGGAGCCTGTTTTTGCATTGCATAACAGATGTCTGCAGGGGGAAGTGTGACATTCCTGTGTCGATGGTTGAGGGTGAAGATTCGACACCCCGGTTTTTACATGTCTTTTGTCCGACATCAACGTGCGAAGTATCAGCCGTCAGGACCGCCCACCCTCTTTGTCTTCACCAAATGGGAGGCACCGGGGGCGTGACATCAGAAACAACAGGTTCTGATTGGTCAGTGACAACTTCCTGTAGGCCAGTGACAACTTCCTGTAGGCCAGTGACAACTTCCTGTAGGCCAGGGGTATAAAAGCCTGCGCACATGTGGAAAATGGGACTCTGGGCTCTCTTGCTCAGAGGTTTTTTCCATCGGAAACCGGAAGGTTTCTGAGTCTTTCTCTCCTCCTCTTTTTCACTTCTCCCTCTTTACTCTTTCTTCTCATTTTTACTTTCTCTGTAACCTTGGTACCTTTTTACATTCAATATTCACATGTAACCACAATAATTATTTACCGGTGTTAATAAATTAGAAACTGTTCATTTTTAACCTCTATTGTGCCATGCCTCTTTCTGCCAGGTAACATCAAATTGGAGTGGTTGAATACAGTGCTTTGTGTGGAGGGAGAAAGAGTTTTTTCTATACACTCTATTCTCTTCTCCAACACCACATGGTCTTCATGTGTGGTTTTTTACACCCCCCAATACACAAACAAAACAGCATTGGATGAATATGTAAATTTTTTGTAGATTTTTTTTTCAGTAGATTAATAAGACAATCCATTAATAAACAAATTGTTATCATACAGGTAGAGTAGAGCATTTTATCATTACCAATGTATCACATTTAATTTAATGCCATACAGAATCAGGGCTGGATTATTATAACATACTCATTGTAATATTCATCCTAATAGGCATTTTATATCAGATTTCTAGTTTTAAGGAATGAGGACTTTACTCGTTTAATCGTGCTATTTTATTGAAATCTTTACTGACTTGTACGGGAAAAGGATAATTTCTTTCTCAAGAACTGGCTCGGTTGAAATAGCTAATTATTTTGGGAGAGTACATTTGAACTCAAAAAGGTCAGGGGTAACATATGTGTATGTATAAAAAAACTGCAGAACAGAAGAAAGAGCTCCAATTTGATCCTGTTTTTTTCCCGTTCGCTGTGATGGAGAGCACTGCCAATTGCATTTCAGTGAAGCTTGACAGCAGTGATTAAAAGCAGTCAGGACTTAATTGATTTTTCCCAGCTTTCAAGGATGTGCCAAATCCATAAGGACAGCATGGTTACATTCATAGATAATTAAATTAACTGGAATAGTGGAAATGAAACAAGCAGAAGCCGTTCTGTTTTTCTCCCATTTTCTATCTGTTGGATGCACCATTTGGGTTTGATCCCCATCACAAATCAACATTTTACATTTTATTCAAAAAAAAAAAAAGGATATATAGGTATTGACTGAATGTCAGTTTGAATCACCAGGATCTGTGGAGTGCAATCGTTGGATTAAGATTTGGAACAGTCAAGCAGAACAGTCATGTCAGAATCATGTTTCATGAAGATTCAGCAACTTGGCCTGCATCAAAAAAGTGTTTGGAAGCTTTTTTTTAATCAAGGCCATTCAGAGTTGCATGTTTCCATGTTTGCACGTTTGCAACGATAAAGTTAATGATCATGAGTGGGTCCTTACTTGGACTTGACAAGTTCAACAAGTTTTATCTGAAGCAAAGCCTGAAAGGGTTTAGGTAATGTGAGCTGACCTCTGACCCAGGTGACTCCAGGTGACTTTGCTCAGTCATAAAGATTAATGCGAAACCAGACAAGCATAATTGTCACAATACATGGCACAAAACCTACTTTCATCTCCAGAACATCAGTATAATTCCGGAAATGATGCCTACAGATAATCGGTGTCACTTGCGGCTCCCTGCTGGGGTGACTTCAAAGCTTGCTCTAAAATTACTCCCCTCCACCCAACAGTAGCCCAGATACCAAATGATCGAGGGACGTGTCATGTTTGGGGGGATTTAGTCAGCCACGTGGTGGCGCAGCAGTTTCTGCCTGCTGTCTGTCTGGACGCTCTTCCCTGCAGGTTGGGGGACCCAGCGATGCTGAATTAGCCCTGGTACCCCATCATGGACTGGCACCAGGGCTGGTTGTGCAAAGTGATTGCTGCCCTGCTTCTCTGACCAGGATGAGTGGATTTAGAATATGCAGACATGTACAAATCACAACATAATTTGCTCTGTTCATTGTACACCTATTTGTTTATTAATTCATTTATTTTAAAAAGTTCTGATTCCTTTAACAATTTCTGACTGAGGCACTGATTACATTAAAAAATAATCAGGTCAAAAAGAAAATCAACCCCTCCCCCTTCAATTAATGACTGAAGTATTTTTTTTACATTAAGTACAAATGATATGCTGTATATTTTAAGAACGTATGCAGGCCTGAACTTTGTCATTCCTCCAGTCTGTTCAGTCTGAAAAAATTTTGCAATCGGTAAAAATGTTTTGAGGCAGGAGGAGTGTAGTAAAAAAATAAAAAAGCTAAAGCTAAATTAGCTTGGAAAAAGATTGTGAGAATTTGAGTAATGTATTCAAGGAGAGGGCATATGTCAGATGGTATAATCTCAAAAACTTACATCCTGAATCTTTTTGTGGCTGTCGTGAGTGGAGTTGGAGAGCTCAGACTGGAGTTGGAGAGCTCAGTGTTCATTCTGGTGAATGTTTCTGCCGACTTTTGAGCGTTTTTTTTTGCATTAGTCTTTTAGAAATGCTATAAGTGGGAGTGGGAAACACACACACCGGCCAGCATTCATATGTAGTCAACAAAAAAGTGGTACAAATGATATTTTTTAATAGACAATATAGGTGGTGGTGTGTGATGAAGCTTTCTCCAGTGACGTACACACACCCCTGGATATACGATTATGATCAGTTTAAGATGCTCTTAGGAGGACAGCCGGTTGGAAATATAAACTCATCTGTGCATGAGCCATGCCAAGCCATCACATTCACATGGAAAGACAGAGACAGAGTTCATGCAGGCTATATTCCTGGCCTTCAAAGTCAGAACACAGAACCCAAAAAACTTTTTGGCTGGACAGTTAACCATGAGATGTTAATATGGGAATCTAATAAATACCATGCATGTAAATGTAAATATCCACATTTAACACAGTATTTCATGGAACAAATACGGTTTGTTAATTAGGGCTTTATTCTTTCTTAGAAAAGCTTAAACTAGAAGCTTCATAATCTATGTGTCATGATTTGGGGCCAAAGGTGGAAGGAAGTGTAGAGATGGGACATAAAAATGGGGCATAAAAGAAATAATAAGAAAGAAACAAAAGAAATGGGACGGGTGCCAAATCACAGGAAAACAGAAAACAAACCAGGCACAAAGTCAGGAAGATAAACTAACACACACAGGTAAAGTTCACGTGTCCACATTAATGCAGCAGCCATGTTCTGTGGCTGCTCTGTCTATTTGAACAGGTCCTAATTGCCCCGTCTGGAACAGACATGTCGATCATCACCTGTAATAATTAATGGGAAACCTGTTATGTGAAATCTCATAAGAAATCTAATTTAATAAGAAATTAAATTAGATGATTAATACTGTCTCCTAAGTTATAATTTGCACACTGATGAATGAGATCATTCAAATCAGATACAATGTCAAAGAAGGATATGGGCAATCTGCTCATTTGCATGGATTTTACTTTGACATTTATATATGATGTATGTAAAGAGTATTACTCACCACAAACACCTTTTCATGGTAATAGCAAACCCTGAGGGCAGTGACCTATTTTAGCAAGGTAATGTATTGATCGAGCATCTGTTTGGTGTCAAAAATCAGGTCCAATCCACAGAGACCAAACTGCTTAACTTACAGTCGAGGCCAAACGTTTTGAGAATGCCACAAAATTTTATGCTTCTGTTCTTATTAAGACAATTTATGAAGAGCGATCGGATAAATTGAGCACAAGGCTGGAGATGTAGACTGGATGCTTTAAAAGGAGGTCGATGCTTGAAATCAGGTTACCTGAAGGGAAACACGTGCAGTCATCACTGCGTTGCATTAAAAAAGATTCACAGGCGAGGATATTACTGCTACTAAGATTGCACCTAAATATGCTATTTATCAGATCATCTAAAACTTCAAGAAAAAGCCTTCGGGGAGCCCAAGAAAGTCCAGCAGGCGCCAGGACCGTCTCATAAAGGTGATTCAGCTGAGGGATCGGAAAGGGGCTTGCTCAGGAAAGGCAGCAGGCAGGTGAGAGTATGTCTGCACACACAGTGAGGCTTCGACTTTTGGAGGATGGCCTGGTGTCAAGAAGGGCTCAAAGAAGTATCTTCTCCTCCCAAAAAATTCAAAGACAGACTGATATTCAGCAAAAAGTACAGGGATTGGACTGCTGTCATGTTCTCTGATGAAGCCCCTTTCTGATTGTTTGGGGCATCTGGAAAAATGATTGAGATAAGAAAAGGTAAAGCTACCATCAGTACCAAAGTATCCTGAGACCACTTATGCTGCTTCTCATCCAAGGGAGATTTTGCCTCGGAACACAGTCATGAATAAAGAATGGCACCAAAACATCCTCTGATAGCATCCTCTTCCAACCATCATAGAACAGTTTGGTGAAGTACAATGCCATTTCCAGCATAATGGAGAACCGTGCCATAATGCCACCAAAGTGAGAACTAAGTGGCTCCGGGAACAAAATATTCAAATTTTGGGTCCACGGCAACGAAACTCCCTGGATCTTAATCCAATTGAGAACTTGTGGTCAGTCCTCAAGAGGCAATTGGTCAAACAAAACCCCACAAATTCTGACAAACTCCAAGCACTGAGTATGAAGGAACAAGTGGCCATCAGTTCGTATTTGGCCCAGAAGTTGATTGACAGCCGGCCAGGGAGAATTGCAGAGATCTTGAAAAAAAAAAGGGCCAACACTGCAAATATTGACTCTTTGCATTAACTTGAAGCAATTGTCAATAAAACTCATGAACAACTTTGAAACTTAGAAAACGTATGAAAACTTATAAAATGCTTGGAATTATACTTCGAAACACCACAGAAACAACTGACAAAAAGATCAATAACACAAAAAAAATAAACTTTGTGAAAAACAGCATTTGTGTAATTCTCAAAACTTTTGTAGACGACTGCACATGACTGAAAATAATATTTTGCTTGGTACCAGATGCTACAGAAAACCTTCAGAGGTCTTGTGGAGTCCATGCCTCAGAATATCAGAGCTGTGTAAAATTGAACTATTTGGTTTTCTAAACAAACTATTTTAACCCAGCCCAGGTAAATGGAGAGGGTTGTGTCAGGAAGGGCATCCAGCATAATTTTTTGCAATTTTTGGTTAACATTTGTGACTGCTTCCCTTGGTGTGAATAAATGTCAAAAAGGAAACTTTATATGCAGACCTCTAAATACAATTCGATTTCACTTTTTCAGAATGCAGAGCTTTATTGCTAACCTTACTAATTTGTTTCCATTAGAAAGGACTAAAACACAAAATCTTTAATTTCTGCATCAAACACTACCTACAAAAGTAATGTGTGCATGTTAAACATGGCTGTAATTACGAAATAGATTTCATGTTGATTGATTTTTTTTTAATTCTCTTCTCCCACAAGCATTTGTTTTTTGCAAAGGTTGCATAGTGCCAGAATAGATGCAGGCCTCACCTTTCCTCAAATGATTATTATTCTTTGTCTAATGAATAATTGAATAGAATCTCAATAAAGCACAGCATCCTTTAGGTGGAAGGTGTTCTTGTCCCACTAAGTGCACCAGCACGAGTTTGATGGACCTTGCACAAATAAATCCATTGTTCATCTTGGACCTGGCAAGGGGAACTGCACATTCCTTCTTCCTGCTTAAACATGGCCAAGGTGCCAGATTTATGTCATAAACCAAACATTTAAGAGTAGATGGCCTTGCTAACAGATCACACTGAGACTCCAGAACAAAAACACTTGAAGAAGGTGGATGGAGAAACACTGAAAGCCTCTAAAATGCGTCAGATCTCAGATGTGTCTAGGACAATAGATATTGTATTAATAGGGTTCAAGGGATTGACTGATGCAATGCATAGAATCACATTTAGAACAATACATAGATTAACACATAGAACAATTATAAGATTCCAAATTACGTTACAACAGATATAATGGAGAAGCCTTAAACTCTGCACATTTCTACAAAAAGAGTAGAGACGAACTGTTCAGGTCACCGTTATTGTTGCAATGATATACCATTAATTGTCTTTAAGCACATTCTGTAAATCTCAGATTTTATTCTAATTTTATGGAACATATAAAACACATCCATAAAAGGCCTTACCTTCCTTTATCCTGAAGAATAAACTGAAGAAAGAGTTGTTTTAAGAGTCCTGAGGATTGGTCAATAAGTTGACACCATAGTCTTACACCTGCTGGAACAATGACCGTTTCGCATAAACCTGCTGAAGAAGGACAACAATTTGCTCTGGAGCTTACAGACACCGTTCATGAATGGTCCAAGCTGAAAACTTTCCATCATAATCAGAGAAAAGCCTGTAAAAAAAGGTGGGTGAACAACATAAGTGTTCTATAGGGAAAAAAAGATAGAGCATAATAGACTCTATTAAAAATAGAATAGAATAGGATTAGAATTTATTTTTTAGACTCTATTAGTGTATTATGGAATTATTTGGTTTTCAACCAAAACATCATTTCAGTTTAATTAAGAACAAAAATAGAAATATACTGTTTTTCTTGTATACAGCAATCACAGATATTTATTTATGTATGTGTTTGTTTATTTATTTATTGATTTATTTATTTATTTACAAAAAAAATAAAACATATTTGCAATAGGTAACGGTCACTTTTCAGATATGTATGGGTCTGTGGTGCACATAATAGAATTGTAGTGCACACATGTGTGCACCAGTGTCTTTTGGATTCTTGACAGCTGCACTGACGTAATTGGAAGGAGAGCAATAACTGAGCATAATTGTACAGTCAAGTAGCTGGAGCGTGTTCACTGTATTTTTTTTTTTTTTTGACCACCTGCTCTCCATTTGCATCTACATGTAAAATTAGCTTGTCTGAAATACTCATCTGATGTTCTCCCAGCAAGTGTGCATGACTAAACTCTTCCATGGATCACAATCCTCCGTGGAGTGGGCAGGTGTCTTTATTTGGCAGGTACGGTGTAGAAATGTGTAAAAGCAGCAATGAAATATATCTCAATGTAGAAGGGCTTTAACATGAAAACAGGAAGAATTAGGTATATTTGTAGACAAGCATACTTTGGATTAAATATATATTTTTTCATTCTTTCAATGTTTTTTCAACATTTATGAACATGGAAAAGAAAGAAAGTCACCTCCAAACAGACCCTTAAGCTCATTTAAATTTACAACATTTGGCAGAGGCCTCTGTGCAAATCTGTATGGCAGGTAGTACGAAAGCCTATTCTTGTTGAAAAATGTGATGCATCCAGATATATTCACCATGAATCACTATTAACAAAAAGTTTTCTTGAGGCTTTGGCAAATTTATTAAAAATAAAAAATCGAGAAAGCACATGTACATAAGACTTCACAGCCTTTGGTGCCTCCTGTTTCCCGTGGTCATCCTTGAAATATTTCTGCAGCTTATTTGAAGTCAACCTGTGGATAAAACAGTTAATTGGACGTGATTTGGAAAGACACAAACCTGTCTATATAAGGTCCCTCAGTTGATAGTTCATCTCAGAGCACAAACCATGCATAAAGTCAAAGGAATTGTATGTAGACCTCCAAGACAGGATTGTCTCAAGGTACAAATCTAGAGTTCCAATCCACCAGGACTTTTCCTAAGGTTGGCAAGCTACCTTAACTGGGGGAGAATGGCCTTAGACAGGGTGGAGACCAAGAACATGATAGTCATTCTGTCAGAAGGACAACCATCTCTGCAGCAAATACACCAATCAGGCCTGTATCATAGATTGGCCAGACGGAAGCCCCTCCTTTGCACATGGCAGCCTGCCTGGAGTTTGCCGAAAGGCACCTGAAGGCCTCTCCAACCATGACATTCCAGGGCATTCACACTCTTTGGTGTGAATGCCAAAAACCCAGGCACCACTCATCACCAGGCCAATACCATCCCTGCAGTGCAGCATGGTGTAGGCAGCATCCTGCTGTGTTGATGTTTTCAGCTGCAGGAACTGGGAGACTAGTGAGGATAGAGGGAAAGATGACTGCAGAAATGTACAGACATTCTGGATGAAAACCTGCTCCAGAGCTATTGAACTGGAGTGATGGTTCATTTATCAGCAGGACAATGACCCTAAGCACACAGCCAAGATATCAAAAGAGTGGCTTCAGGACAACTCTGTAAATGTCCTTGAGTGTCCCAGCCAGAACCCAGATATGAATCCAATTGAACATTTCTGGAGAGATCTTAAAATGACCGACGCTTCCCATCCAACCTTATGGTGCTTCAGAGGTGCTGCAAAGAGAAATGGGCTAGACTAGACAAGGATAAGTATGCCAAGCTTTCAAAAAGACTTGAGGCTGTAATTGCTGGCAAAGGTGCATTGACAAAGTATTGCAAGAAGGCTGTGAATACTTATTATGAGCAATCAGGTTCGGAGCCATGTGAAGCCTGCAGAGGTGAGCTGGGACTGGGACATAGACTTATCCTTGTTCTCTCATCTGTTAACCATGACCCAAAGGCCTTACTACTTGCAATCTTCTCAGCCCTCCGCCATTGTCTCAAAGAGCGGCAGTTTGAGAGCCCTAGAACTGCCAGTGGGTTGTAAAGAAAGTTGTCACATTACTGACTCTGCTTCTCTTGACTTTTTGACACTTACTATGATCACCACAGAACTCAGAACACAGAACTCAGAAAACAAAACTCAACATGCTTCTTTGTCCCGTGGTTATGCTTTCTTGCACATTCCACAAGATGCAAGCTGAAGTGTTGGTACAGGAATAATGTCCCTGTCTTTGAATTTCTTTCCCTGACATTGAATCTCTTTCTTTGAATTCCATGCATTTGAAGTATCCTCCCAAATCAACATCCTCACCTCTGTCATATATGCAATCCTTGACTCCTGGAACACGTTCATGAAGAAAGCGCCAGTCTGTTTCTGCCTGCTTCTTTATTCATTCTCAAAACTGCCTTATACAAAAGCTGGAAACCTGTGCAAACTCCACCTCTGTCCTGTGCAAACTTCATCCTACTCTGTCCTCCTAGACTGCTGCAGACTTTTCTGACATTTTTGATGGAAAGATTAAGCAAATCTGGCAGTAAATTTTTCCCCCGACACATCTCTTCTTCATATTAAGCATTCCCACTTCTAGGGGTAAATAGGATCCCACCACTTGCCCATATATCTAATCCAATCCTCTCAAGACCTTCTTCCCTTCATCACCAATATCATCAGTAGTCCTTTCTAATGGAAACAAATTAGTAAGGTTAGCAATAAAGCTCTGCATTCTGAAAAGGCATGTACCTGTGACATTCAAAAGAATGTCTCCAAGGCTCTTGTCATCATTAAGAAACCCCATCTGGATATCATAGATATTATCAATCCACTGTTTACAATCAACATTGCCTCTAGCCTCCTAATTTGTATGACTATAAAGTGACACACTGCACAGACTGCTTTTTGGTTGTATTCTACCAGATCGGCCAAAATGTCATCTCCTTGACATTCTCCTTGACATTTCAGGATGGAACATCATCATCTAAAAATCAACCCCTGCAAAACTGAACTGCTATTCACCCCAATTAATTCCTCCTTTCATCAGGATAGTTCAATCTCCTTGGAAAAATCTGTCATGTCTCCTTGGGTACCACACAAGAAACCATGTACATGTGGGTAACCATGTGGGTAACCATGTACAATCACCTGTCTTTTTCTTCTCAAATTGCTAATCGTTCTCTGTCATGCAGATTTCATCCCTCCAATATCATAAGAAGTCATCCAATTCTTTCCACAAGTTCAGTCACTTGTTCAACAACTCGTTCCTGGCAGGTAATTTTCATGCGATTCGATGTAAAATGACGTTGTAGCACAATGGTGAGCCGCCTCCTTCATGTTGACTTTGTGGACAGATGACTGGATTCAGAAAGATCTAAAATGAATATCAAATATTGATTTTTTTTTTTTTTGCTCCTGGAGGCTCATAAAGCAGTAGATGGCAGTTTGCTTGTAGAATGGAATATTGTGGAAACATGAACACTCTTACCTAGAAATAATATATAAAACCTGCATTGAAATGTCCCTGAATTTCTTCCTGGATATTTATTTCCTGTTTCGAGATGGGAAATATGATACATCCTTTAATTGATTCTTCATGCAAACTGGGCATTGTGAAATTCTGTCTCCATATCTTTGTTCCAGCTTTATTAAAGTATACATCGGCGCTCCATCACACCATTTTAGATGAAGATGTTTAGCCCTTCACAGAAGATTGTTTAAAAGAAAAAAGAAACTTGTCATGCTCCATATCACTAGACATACAGACAAGCCAAAATGTGACCTGTGGTGAAAAAAAGGTTTTGCAGCAACATAACACAGACTTGCCAAAAGCAAATCAATATTTTTTACTTCAGAGAAAAGCATTGAAATTAAAGCTGAAAGCAAAGAAACACAAGAGCACTGAGAGTAGAGCCCTTTCCCAGCCATTGGTCAGATTGTACTTTTTCCTTAATAATAAATCCCTGCAAATAATAAATGATAGGATTCAAAATAACCCAGCCACTGGGGACACACTTGACAGTGTTTTTCTTTGCGCCGGTCCCGAACTTGGATAGATGTGGAGGGGTGTGTCAGGAAGGAGAATCCATGTAAATGTATATGCTATGGGGAGCTCTAACTGGAGAAGCTGGAGAAAGACAAACATTAAAAATATAAGAGGTAGATTTATCAAACGAGTCGATTGTCATTGTTAAACACTGCAACACAGCACACAGTGACACAATGAATTGAGTCCTTTTAACCCATCACCCTTGGTGAGTGTGGGTCAGTGTGATTACTGATTGAATGTGCAGAGTTTTCACCACAAATTCAGACATGAATGCCCTCACAATAAAAAAATTCTGCTGTTTTCGGTGAGCCTGGTAGTGAATATTGTCATTGGAAATGATTGCTTGGATACTGTGATCACTGATATTTTAACGACTGATATTTTAATGATGACTTAATTGACTGTTGCTCAGCCCATGCTGCAGTTCTCTAAAGGGATATTTAAGTTCTGTTGAAGTTCACCTCATTTAACACCAATTATACTTTTGACCTAAAATATATTAATACCTCCAGTGAAAAGCTCATTGTGAGTCTCCAGAAGAGTTTGCAGTTTTTTTACTTTTAGGAATATGGATTTTAGTAGAGGAATTTATATTTTGCGGATTTTTATTATTGTGATTTGATGATTGTGTGTGTGTGTGTGTGTGTGTGTGTGTGTGTGTGTGTGTGTGTGTGTGTGTGTGTGTGTGTGTGCGTTTAGTTTGGTTTTTTATGACTTTGGTTGATGATGGAACAATAAATAAAAAATCTGACTAATAATACTGGGCATGTTTGACTACATATGGGACAGGGGTGGAGACTAATCCAGACACCCACACACAAAAATACTATCATTTTAACTCAACAGGGTGCCACCACTGGCTTCCCAAGGTGCTTTGCGGCCTTGGAAGAATAAACAGGTGGTTGTGTGATCACCCTCTCCTCCACCTTTACAGTCCCGCCATCAATCTCGCCGCCTTTAGAATCCAGCAGGGCTAACGTGACCTGGCAGGGGAATGTAAATCTCTCCGGCTCTAATATACAATTGAGAAGCAGGACTTTCAGGGTCCTCCACACTCTAGGTAATGTCAACAGCATTGCGAGGCTGCTAATCTTTTAATATTCTCTCTCTACCAGATGTCCTTGCTATGGGCAAAAATAATGCAGTGCAGTAATGGGGAAGAAATGAAATCGAGCCACTGTAAGGTTTGCCACATGAGCCCTGACCTGACGTCTTACTACGTGACCTGAGCTGAAACCTGCACTTTATATGCAGCTCTCTTATTGCAGCCAATGTTGAGACACATTTAGAATTAGTAATTTTGCACACTAGCAAAAAAATAAATAAAGAAGACCAATTTTAACGCAGCCACTGAGGACAGAGGGGACATTTTATTTCTGTCCCAAGCCCAGGGAGGATCGCGTCAAGAAGGGCATCCGACAAAAAATAATAAGAGCAAATTTATGTTGTCTGAGATAATAAGAAAAGCTTCTTCAAAGTAAAACCCAAGTAAGCACATGTGGGGGATGTGGTGGCCTAGTACATTGTGCATTGCATTTTGCTGTGTACTTCAAAACTTTCTCAGCATGATAAAAAAAGAAAAAAAAAATCCAGAAAAGTTTTCCAAAATGCAATAAAAATAAAAATATGATCAATGGGATGTCATCAGCTGCTCATCTGTGCGTGGTCGCTGTTGTCTGGTTCTCCTTTTTATGATGCGCCATACATTCTCAGCTGGAGACTGAGCTGGACTGGTGGAAGCTTTTATGAAAACACTTTGTTGTATAGCCTGTGCACAATGAGGTCTGGCATTATCCTGCGTTGGGGTGCCAGCATATGTCGCTCTTAAAGCTCAAGACACACCTCTACATGGATGTTACGTTTGCGCACATGCCACTCACTCATTCCATGGATCAGACGTATCAGACCACCGCACCTTCACAAATGCAGGCTTTATTCATGCTGTGTAGCCTGAGAGCTCGAAAGTAATGAGCATTCTGCAATGGTTTCGGACCTTGCCCTGAGAGTCTATGTTTTGATGGATTTAAAAAAATTCTAAATTATTTGCAATCTTGGATTGACAAACTGTATTTGGCTGATGGTTGAGTGTTTGGTGCCATGATACGCTTGCCTGTTACCAACTAACCTGTTAATAGTCCATCTTACAATATGGTTGTATTTAAAAATTCTTAAATGTAACATTTTGAACTACAGTTTTAGATTATGTTTTTTGTAATACAGTTAAGTTGAACTGCTGAAAAAGATTCCTTTGAATGTTTTGTTTTTTTGTTTTGTGTTTGTGTCACTTAAATAAAGTTCTACATGAAGTAGCGTTCCCACTCATCCTGGTACGGCGTGTCCCGGTACACGTGGAACAGAGGGTGGGGCCGAAAGTCTACTGCAGAGAGATAATAAATGAAAACTTGTTGTCTTGTTGCATCATGTGTTTCTGGAAATTTGGTGTCATCCGCCACCCCACTCTGGTCCCCTCTGGCCTCTGGATTCAAAGTGAAGACCTGAGTCCCGGGGGACCCCCTCTGTGATAACACGCGTCTCCCTTTGGTCAAATTCCTCAATAAAACATCAGACGCACATCACAGCCGGGTTAAATAATTCAGCCCTGGAATCATAAAGAGCCCCTCTTCAGAGTGCCCTTTTGCATTTGCACTACAGTGGCTTCCCAGAGGCCACATAAACACATGTAAGCTATCTGAGGAGAGGGCCTATCAAAAATTTAGCACTCCTCACAATGGAACAGATGCTTTGGAAATGTTTAAAATATAACAGAGACCTAAAAATACTGAAGGAGTGTTCTCAGCATGTTTTAAGACCACACAGACATATCATGAAGCAAAGGGACGGTTTTATGATGGAATATGAATTGTTTTGGGAGCCATGTGACGTGAAAATCATGCTCCACTTTTTGCCAAAAAGTCAAATAGCAGGCCTAGTTTTTCAATGTGCTTTTGGCACGCTTGGGTACCGAGCGCTCAATACAGTGATCCATTATTTTTTTGTGCAACACTGACAAAGAAAAGAGTCTTAGCTGGATTCTTCAAATTTATTTTTAAAACCAACAGCCACCTAATCTCTAGCACCCTAAAGAATAAAGCAGCTTGTGCTCACAAAGCAGAGGAAGGCTTTAAGAAGACAGCAGGTAGCGGGTTCCTCCGTCTTGTATTATTATGCATTGTATTGTTATTTATGGGTCTTAATTTTTTTTTACATTATAGAGCAAAACTAAGGACACAGGACGATGAAATAACACTCATGAGATTATGTAATACAGAAAAGAAATTGTAAACAAGGCAAAAAGACCGAGCGTCTTCATGGCAGGGCACTTTTGCTGTGATTGCTTATCCCCACCACCTTAAGTTGGACAAATGGTATGGTTTCCAAGTCCTGAAGGTTTATGATGAACACTTTCATATCATTCCCTCACGTTAATGAGGATCTCATAAAGTGACTTTGATGATGACAATAGTAAACAAAGCAGCCACGAGGGTATAAAGAGGAGACTGAAAAACTTCACCTTCTCCTTCTACAAAATTACTAAACATGTTTCTTGCATTGGATTCTTTAAAATGGCTGAGTAGGTGTCCTGTCTTCTGACTGGTAGTCCATATCTTCAGTGGTGGAGGTGCAGTAACAATACCATAGATGCAATCTTTATGTTCCTTTGTCTAGACATTTACATCTAGACAAAGGAAAAGGAAAGTTTTGTGGACTAATGGACTCAAAATAGAACTTATGATTGTTAAAATGCTTGTTTAAAAAGGTAGCAAAACTTCTGACCATAATTAGTAACCACTGAATGCAAAACTGGAAACATGCATCACACCATCTGTACAGGACAGATACTACAACAAGAGCCAGAACCAGATATAAGCAGAACTAAAATATAGTACAATCATGATTGCAGAAGAATCTTGCAGAAAGACTAGACAAAGCATATACACGCAAGGGTACTTGTGGGTACCCAAACTTTTGATGTACACCCATTTTATTCATTTAATTTTGTTTTGTACCAGCAAATGACAGAAGTAAAAAAATTCTCTTTATATAGCTATGTGCCATGTGGTCATCAATTCATCTTTTGTTCACTTAACTATTAACAGTAACAGATATTTTAAGCTGGCATGACCAAACCATTACATGCCAATGTTTAGTCTATGATTATGTAAAGATTGAAATATTTCTGTCCTAGAGCTTTTACCAGCCTGTGCCGTATCTTTGATCTGTCACTGAAAATCCTGGGGAATGTAACTAACCAAGAACATATTTGATGTCCCAGAGTCCCCAGGAAGAACATCCTGGAAAAGGTCGGCCACCACTGGCGAATGACGTCATGTTCATGAGCTGGACAGTGGTGGTGGGCTGATACATAGGACAGTGTTGGAGGCACATGTCACATTCTGCCGGGTCAGGCAGAGAGTAGTGCTGACAGATGAGTCGACCAGGCCTTCCTGTGATTAATGCGTGACCTTTTTTGGAGTCACCCTGACATTGGCCGGTGGTTATGACTCTGTTTGCTTCAGGCAGTCTTGTAAGATGTCGCAGCTTTTCTGATACTTTGTTTTTCCTTTATTATCTACCATGGGTACTCAATATATGAAGTTAAAGGTTATAAGGGAGATATACCATTAAAGATCATGTATTACCGATTTGTGGAAATCCAATATGACATACTTCCCAAAATAGGGGGGGGGGTGGCTGCTACATTATTGATTTTAAAGCGGAGGGGTGGTGTTAATTATTCACCCGAGTTAAATCACTGCGCACGTTTCTATTGCTGTCTTGATTTCAAAGTGCTTCTTTCATAATGCATGGAGTAAGAAGAACATCACCGAGTGCGGTTCTAATAATAATATGTTAAACCTCCCGTGCTGCCCTCCCAGGGTTCACTGCACACACTGAGAGAGATCAAGCTGATCTGTGTCAGGCAGCGATTATCTACTTTATCAAGGTGTCCACGAGTTGTAGAAAGGATTAAAATAGTTGCCAGTCATTTTCTTTTCAAGTTGCCTATCATCCGACGATATCAGCACACACTGTATAACGTGACCCCCTTTTTTACATTTACATTTACAGCATTTACCAGACGCCCTTATCAAGAGCAACTTACAACCAGTAGTGACAGGGACAGTCCCCCTGGAGATATTCAGGGTTAAGTGTCTTGCTCATGGACACAATGGTAGTAAGTGGGGTTTGATCCTGTGGCTTTCGGTCTGTTTCATAAGCGAGTGTGTTACCCACAAGGCTACAACCATGGAAGAATGTTACAAAATATGATATGGACCGCAAATTGAAAATGACAATTTCTTCAAACATATTGTCAGTAAAAAAGCCTTATATTATAAAATATAGTAAAATTAATGAATGCATGTCTTTCTATGATGGATCAAATTTGACCTATTAAGATACTTTAACAGTGATCATTGAAAATTACTAATATATTAGTTATTTTGTAATTTTTTTACTTAGAAGAAGAAGAATCAGGATGGAGTGATTATTTCAATTAATTATGAGCATGTCCCAAATTTTGCACTTGGCATGACTGTTAAACCAATAATTACATTTTCAAGCCCTTCAGATTGTATGGTGTGCACAGTCAAATTTTTTAAGGATATAATTTTTTTTGGCCCTGCTCACAAATTTTAATTTTTTTGGGGATTTTTCATAAATGGATTACAACTCCCGTGGAATATTTGGATACATGTAAACAACCCTCCAACAGATCAAGTGACCTCACCTCGCCAGTGTGCACGACAGCGCTTCATCAGAGCAAAATCTGTATGTTGGCAGTGATGTAAGAGTGACGAATGTCAGATCTGCCAACTTTTCTCCCCCCGCCCTGGTTGTTTGTTGCTCATTATGCCCCTGATAGCATTGCATGATGGGAGAAGCCATTTCTATAAATTAGCATCAGAACTATTTCTAATGTTTGGTATGCTGTGAATTAAGCAGTAGTCTTTCCTACTCTCATTATTTGTATGCTGAACGACCCTTGCATAAACCAAAAAGCCATTAAATTAACCCACAGTCCAGCAATTAACGTATTTCCTGCTTTGTAATTAAGTCGGCAACAATTGCAAACAACCACGGCACCAGGTTGGGATGGTTTCATTATCAGGCTGTTTATTACCACAGAGAGCCCAGGATATTAGCTGTCATGGAGGTCACTGCTTATTAACATTCTTCCATTGAAATCCAGTTGATTAAGGCTGAAATTGTACTTGAACGCAGAAATAGCCATACCTATTAATATGGCCGTCCAGTTGCCAGCTGAAGTCAGAGTTCCGCAGACAGTTACCTCTTTGGGAGACAACTTGTCCCAGTGGAGAAAGGCCTTAGAGAGAAAAAGAATGGAATTCTCACACCGTATCTGTCAGCAGGAATCAGACATGACTGGATGAACTGTAGCGGGGGAGGGGTCTTTCATATTCATTTTATCCTGTCCTACAGTTCCAGTTCTTTGTATCTTTGCATGACATTGGTGTTCTGTCTATTAATTTTTCTTCTTCACAAAATGTATTGATTGAATGTCCTTTTGTCATCCATCTTCTTATAAGTCAAACTGATTATTTGTCACATATTTGACACACCACAGTACAGCTCCCAGTGCACACAGTGACATGTGGTCTCTGCATTTAACCCATCACTTGAGGGAGAAGTGGGCAGCCGGACAGCAGTGTGTGAGGACGGTGCTTTGCTCAGTTTCTATAAAGCCAGTTCAGCAAAAGTATTGTAACATATAACAGTCATTGAGACAATGCATCTCATAGTCATACCACTCTAAATATTTCATTACGTGAAATAAGAGACATCCAGAGATAAGTCTCATAAGAGACTCATCAATTTAGTTGGGTCAGAAACATGGAAATGAGCTAGATTAAGGATCAAAGTAACTTTTACAGAACATGTGATTAGGGTACAGAGAACTGTGTTATTGAATATGGCATGACAAGGCAGGTGAATGGAGATGATGACGAGGAAGACGAGGAAGTAGGAATTAGCGCGATGTCATGAAACCGGGGTTTAACGAGTGAAGAACAGGACAGGGTAGATATCCGATAACATGGTGAACGTGTAATACCCAACAGCAAACAGAAATTAACAGGGCAGCTTTATATAATAAGACACAAGTAAAAACAATTAGGGAACATTACACAGGACTAACTTGAAAGTAACCCCTTCCGGACCGGGTCATGACAGTACCCCCATCCTAGGCACGACATCCGATGGGCCCACCAAAGCAGTCGATGAAGGAGGGACAGTATAAGTCTTTATGAATCGAGTGGACCATGAGATGAGTTGAGAAGAAGAGAAGAGATGAGAAGATGAACAACTGAGATGAATGGTAAATGAATGATGACTGGTCCGGTATTCACGATGGACGAGCGGCGGTAGTCCTGTGCAGCCAGTGTGGTACCGGCACCTTGTCTGCCATCCGCAGGCGCCCACTGCTCACGGTCAATCTCCGTCTCATCCGCTTAATGGACGCTCCTCACCTTCATTGCCACCAGACACTGAATTTTTTGGGAGAAGAGGCAGTTGTGGTGTCTGGCAGTGCAGTTATTGATGCCTTTGAACCTTTACCTAGACAAGAGAACATTTCATGGAGAAAAAACTGGCCAGGGTCTTCAGCACGGATTGTTTGTGTGGCAGATATAGCATTTTGTATGTTCTTTGGGTTTTGTGGAGCAACAATGGAAGGACCTGGAGGGGGATGTCTGGTCTTGCACAGCTTCCACAGGAAGGCCACTAGGTTTGGGAATATTGGGCGCATACCACCTACCATGCAGACCCCTTCATGGAATAGGTATTCCTTAATGGCAGTGACCTTTATCAGCAGGATGATGCACCCTGCCATGCTTCAAAAACATCCCAGGATTGGCTTTTGGTTCAAAGCTTTAGCTTGACCTCAAATTCCTCTATTGTCAATGTAGCTGAGGGTATGGGGGATGTGTTGGAACAGAACCATGGTGGGCTTCATCCAAAGAACAACATATCCATACGTTACATTAGTTCAACATCTAGACTTATAAATGCAGATGCATTATGTATTGTAACTGTAATGAAAAACATTTCTGTTTAACCACCCCATCTGCCAACCAGATCTGCAGAACCAGACTTTACAAGCTCTTAGTAAAGTGAATTTTTGCTTTATTGATACAGCAGCTATTCAGGCATGTGTGCATTGATCTACATTGCATCTTTTCCATCTACTTCCATTTGTATGTCTGTTTGAAGAAAATTATATTTATGAATTTATCAGCTGTAAATGAGCAAATAACAAAACACTTGAGGCTGAGGAAGAATGACAATTCCTATCCTCCTGGAAAAACGGCATCAGAAATGCATTACAGCACTTATTTCACACCTGCAGCCTCCTATGGTCTAACAGCATCACATGCTAGGGTGTGTTCTGCTGTGTTCTGTTATATTTTAGCACAAGACAATTTTATCTGCAAATGTATTGTTTTAAAATGCATATAAAACCCTTATACTGTTTTATATAATATGTGTATAATTCTGTTATACATGCCATTGTTATACCAGGGCTGCACTCTGGTGCGGTGCTTAGTGACATGGTCTCACATATCCAAGGTTGTGAGTTTGAGTCCTGGCTTGGACCTTGTGTGTGTGAAGTTTTACAGCTCCCAGTGTTGCCACGGTTGTCTTCCGGTTTCCTCCTTCCATCCAAAAGAATGCACTCTAGATGAATTGGCTACTCTGAATGGTTTTTAGGTGAGAGTCTGTGAGTGAATGGTATATTGTGGCCTGTTGTGGGCTGGCGACTCCCCGCCCATGCATGGGCGTCCTACGATGGGCTCTGGCGTCTGAGACCCTGGAGTACTAGATTGTTCCTGTTGGTGTGAAGCCAGAGCCAGTAGTGCTGACACACATTAAAACCCCTCCATGCCAACAGCTTTCAACCTGTCTATTTCTCTCCAATCTTTTTCACATTGTGCTTCATATTAGCCTGAAGTGGCTTTTTAATGATTCGTGGCAGTGTAACAGTCTGATGGGACTCAACTTGTGCCATGTAAGTAAATGTGATTAAACTGCAGTTAGGCTGACAAACAATGCCACTTTATCACAAATCACTTGGCTAATTTTTGCCTGAGGGGGTACATAAGAGTAATAAATAAACGCTGGCGTGTTGCTGAGTCCAGAGAATTTTAACAAAGGCCCGATCATTGCATCACGTGACCTGTCTGAAAGAATTTCTGCTCTACTAAGAATTACAATTATAAAAAAAAAATAATAATAAAAAGGTGATTTTGCTCATTCGAGAACACCCTCAATAAAAATGAGTTACGACAGCCGAACAGGTGTTAGCAAGTTGTGTGCTGGCTAGGCATAAAAAAAAATGGCTGACTCTCGAGTCAGCACAGGCTGGAGAAAGTCGGGCGGAGCAATGCACTCCAGTGCACCGTGAAGCCTCGCAAACGTCCGGAGACGGCAGAATTTGCAGCGTTTAGAGAACTGTGCACTGAAGACTGCCACTGAAAAGGCCCTCGCAGAGCCAAAGTGTAGAAAAATACAGGCTCTTTCCTCTAGGACACTTTTAGCCACGAGTGAAATAGTCAGCGCAACCCCTTGGGGTGACGATTTTATGAGAGATTTTTTTTTTGTGCTGGACAGCGTGAGCACTGTGGTGCTGCTGTTGCAGGAGAGGTTTTCTTCAATATTTTAAAAGGCATAATAATCTGCTAAACCCTATGCCTTTTCGGACCCCTGCTTAGAAATGACATACCCATGTAAATTGACTGCATCATTTTGGCATAACAATGAATGTAATACTTGCTGCAAAAGTGTAAAAACTACATGTATCAATAGTAGATGCAGATGACACACAACAGATATTTACAAAAATGCATTTCATGGTAAAAAAAGAAAGGATGATGCCTTGCTCATTTAATGTTTTTAGTGTTTTTGTTAAAGTAGATTTTTGGTTGTAGGATTTTGCAGCATGTATTTAATATATTTAATGGCTGTATGCTTCTGGCCTGGGCTGCTCCCAATACCGAGGTCACTGAAGAAAACATTTCTACAGCCCTAATTGGTTTACCTTTTTTTTTTGATAAGGAGTTTGTCATTATGATTATTCTACCAGTGAGAGACGGCCTTGATTCCACATTAGTGTTGTTTCACAAGTGCTCATAGTGTCCTGGATCAAGCTAATTCAAAGCAGATTATCGTAATAATTAGATGAACTGTGAAGGGCTTCCTTTTATGAGCTCCTCACACAACGGAGGCGTAATGACATGTCCTGGGTAATGTGGCCATTTTGTTTACATTATGGCAGGACCTAATCCATTCTGTTAAATCTTAGCTGCTTAACTTCAGAATCCCTCATAGTAACACGTTAACATCCAGAGTTAACTATTTTTTGAACACTAGTCATATTGCTTTGGTTTTACTTCAAACAATGAGCTTCTGAGGCAAGAGAGACAGCCTAGGCTTCTACAGAATTGATCCTTGTCTATTATTAGCACATCATCAGTTGAAGTTGAGCTATGTAACATATATATAACATTTCACTGGAACCTGGTGCTACATGTAACATTTGAACAATTAAACAAAGTTACATACTAACATAAAGTGCACATGTTCGACACTGAAAAACTGGGCTACATAAAGTGCAAACAGGGGAGATTAACATTTAACAAAGAAACATGTAGACAACAATGAAACAGACAGCACTAAACAGGTGAAACGAATAATAAATGTGCAAAGTAAAATAGTGCAAATACTGCTGTGCAAAATGGAACGGTGCATTAATATGTAATATTACAGACAGAAAAATCATGGAGAGAAAAAAAAATGAAAAGGGAGAAACTGTGTAAAGGGAGTGAGTTTGAGAGGGACCCGCTTCCAGGGAAGTCTGGAAACAGCTATGGTGCTTTACAGCTGTGGTGGCCCTCTGGTACATTTCATGCTGGCATGTCTCGGCATCAGCTCAGCTGTTTTACAAATAAAAATCCAGATAGTTTATAGTTTGTTAAAGAAATACTGATTGGTGAACTAGTGCACCTGGCATCCAATGCGTAACGTTTTACGTAACACTTCGCAAATGCAGCCCTATGAATCTATAGCCTTACACATTTGCACCGTATTCAGAACTGAATAATCCTGGTTTAACTACAATTCTATAATCACAAGGTCTGTAACACATGGTAAGATACATCCTGCAGACAGTAAGGGCAATTTTATGCTTGAACATCTTGTGTGTGTTCTAGAACCTGATCTGGACTATAATAAATAACATAATTCATTTTAAAGCAGAGGCTTCTAAAAAGATCAAAATGTTCTGCAGAATTTATCAACAAACAATACAAAAACATTATGTAATTTGTTATTGAAAATTCTGTATTCTGTAAGTCATGTAAATCTGTACAATCTATCATTGTACTATTACATTGTTTCAATAGAGTCATGTGATTTTAAAGCATAATGAACAGTGCAATGAATTTAATAATGAATAGATATCACAAATGTAGCATCTATAATCTATAAGCAGATAAGATGCTATCAACCAACTTTGCAAACGTGCTGTTAATAGACTGGTGTGGGTGTTTGCAGGAGTTGTTGCCATCTTTTGGTTTTTAACCTCTTTTTGAATCGTATTTCTAATTACTTGGTCAGTCTTCACACCCCCCAACATTCTCAAGGGTAAAGTGAAATTTCTAGCCATAATTCATGAATTATTCAGTACCACATTCACTCCTTGGCATGCATATAAGCATGACAATCTGCCAATCACACCACAGTCACAAAAGTAAGGACATAGCGAATGCATCTTCATAATCATCTACCCACTACGCACACAACCCTGTGGTTTTTCAGCTCAGTGTGAGTCTTGGGGGTGCGTGTCTCATTGAGGGTTTCAGCCAGACAGGCTCTGCCAATCAGCTCTTTACTTTATAATTCTCACAGTTATGTTGTCATTAAAATAGTCCGGCAGGGGTTAGATAGCTCCTTAGACTCCAGGATTGTTTTGTAGCTTCGGTTCAAAGTGAGAGATCCAGAGGTAAACTGACTGTAGCTTTACTAGTTCTGTGTTAAATGCACAAAACTTGCACTTTTAGAGTGGAATTAACCCAGCCACTGGGGATGCATGTGACAGGCCCAGGTAAATTGTGTCAGGAAGGACATCCGGCATAAATCTTTTGCCAATAAATTTTGTGTAGTGACGTCATAAAGGAAGAATTTGAAGTGGAATTGTTGAACCTTGGTCTCATTTTGTGTGCTACAGGTGGAAAGAACTGGAACACAGAACCAATATCCTGTGTGTGAATTTCAAGCTGCTGAAACGTTTGCCAAAAAAAACAAAAAAACAAATGCAACAGAAGAAGCATGAAAGATGTTTAACACATGGAATGTAAAATTACAATGTTTTTAAGACATTTTTTTAGACCTTGAACTCAGATTGCATCTTACCATGCATCATTTTAAGAAGTGATATGTTTCCCATTGTGCACAAAAAGACACTGTATGTACTGTGCTAGAATTGTATATTTCATGCATGCAGGAAAAAAAAAGAGAGAGAGACCTACCTACTGCTGTTGTCCAACACATTTGATGTTGTGAGTAATGGACCCATTGTCCACCCATTGTTGGTTATGTGAATAAATTAGTCATTAGTTCCTGGCATGTTGCGGTGGCTGGCCGACCAGACATTTAGCGATGTCAGAGTTGCCAATAAAGTAGCGTGAGTCATTTTTTTACATTCTGCCTGTGCTCAGAGACTCTTTGTTTTTATCCCACTTTGGCTGTTGTTTAATGGCCACTTATGGCTCACAGGCACAGCCGTGTGCTGAGGTCTGGTGAACGATGGATGGAGAGGCAATTTACCCAGCTGTGTGCACCCTCCTGCCCTTTTCCTTGAGATGGAAGACTGCTCATAAATGACTTCCTAGCAAAATGTAAAAAGCTGGGGAAGAGTTGGTTCACTGTGGGTACTCGGCTATTGGCGGTACTGACGCTAAATTAAAATATCAGTTTCCTCAGGTGCTTATGTGAGCAGATGGGTTTGCTGACCGGCCTCTCACCTGGCCTTTAATATATATACAAAGAGAGAGAAAGCGAGCGAGAGAGAACAAGATGACACGGACCCATTCTGTGTGGTGAAACGACTGAATAACATTTTGAGGATGGTTGCAGATCCATTTGTTAATCTGGCAAGTGCATTAATCAATAGCAAGTTGTGATGAGGATGTGTGAAGGATGCAAGTGCCTGATAACATTTAACCAAAACATAGTAAAGAGCTGGAGCAAACCATCTTCAGTAAACAAGGACATTGGATATTCAAATCTGGGATTTACACAAATGAGATAATTTTAAAAAGTCATCGGTTCAGTGTCATTAACCAAAAACATTGTAATTTTAAATATTTATTTGTCTCTGATGAGTTTTGGTATAAGCTGATAAGAATTTTAAATAATTGAAATTATATTTGTGATGGATATGCTGAAGTGCTCATACATTGAAAATTCAAAAACATCCAGATAAAACTCTGGCTTTAATGAAAGGAGAAACGTAATGTATTTCTTGAAAGTACTGTATATTAAGTCATTTATCAGTATTGTACTAAAGTATTTCCATGAGGGAAAATAGATTAAATATTTTAGAGAGAAATACTTTCTACTCCACTAATACATTATGTGATATCTGTAATCCTTTTTTTTTTAGTTTAAGAAAACTGTTACTCCACTCTTTCGTTTGTTCAATGCATCTGACAAAGCTTCACATCTGCGAAAAAAAAAAAAAAAAAAACCTCTTCTTTTATATATAACACTCATCCTTATTTATTTCTAGATTATTTGTTTATAGAGTGTACTTTTGTATTATACTGTTTGCATAGTCTTTATGCAATTTACAGTATTTCATTCTTTATTTTGTACTGTCTACTTTCTGCAGTGACAATGGAAATTTTCAAATCCTTTCCAAGGATTATTTCATGTTTAGCAGGTGAACACAACACCTACTAACACATCATGCATCTTTCTTAACTTCGACTGTTTTCAAACCCTTAAGCTGTTTACAAAAGTTATAACAGGACACCAGAACCAGAGTCAATAACTGAATTTTTACTTTATTTTTGAAGGCAAATACTTTTGTACTTTTATGGGAGGACGTATCATGAATGTTCAACTTCAGCTCATTTGAAGCAAGGGGTGCTGGTGCAATGGTCTCAAATGTTGTCCTGAAACAAGCTGCAGCAGATGGTCTTGGTTTTGAGAAACATATCTATTTTACACTGTTTACACTGTGATTCTGCATAATTTTGTTACTGCTGTGATCAGGGGGATGTGCTGAGGAATCATTATGAAGTGAGGTGGGTTATGTATTATGGGTTATATAACCTTCCCTGGAGCTCCCCCTGAGCAAAACATCTTCATCAACCTCCCCTTACGAAACTTCTTGCCTCCTCCTGAGCTCCTGTCTTCTCTTTCTCACTCTGTCTCGGTCGGCCTCTAGCTGTCTGTCTTCACCTGAGGTGGTGGTAGTGTCTACGACTGTGGGAGCGTGTGATGTCTGCAGGGCCCTCTCCACTAGAATTGTGGTGGGATTAATAAGAAGGGAAATGAGATTGTCACCAGAGGGAGATGAGCCAGTGGTTACGGCTGGAGTCACTCAACCCTCTCAGAGCCTCAAAGCTGATTTTCATATTCTATAGTTGGTGAAGAACCCACCTGACAAAACGCAACACTGCCAGGTACCAATCAAGCGGCGCTAACCAGCTTCTTCAAAGGCTTCTGGAGGCCTCTTGATATTGGTGATCCCAGTGGTTATATAATCTCACTATCACCTCAAAACCAATGGGAGATCAGCCTAATTAAGAGTCTCTCTTTGGCACTGCTGGGCTGAATCAGCGGCTTCTTAATTTGTGTGGTTTAAAACTTATTCGATGTAAAAAATTCGAACAAAATAAAGATTCTTATGGCACTACATCCTCTGGTGTGTTATGGTGTTTTTAAATGTGGGGAGGACACATCAAATGATTAAAATACCAATTTATAATCACTTCAGTAATTGATAATCAAGTGTTCTTGTTCAGTGGATTCTTGTTAACAAACCAGAAACTGCACTGGTCCCACATTGCCACATCCTTGACATTCTCAGGCATTACATTCTGATGCCCAGCCATGCCCCATAGACCCCCCCCCATCTCTCTCAGACACACACACACACACACTCTCTCTCACTCACTCACAGGAACACTACAGTAGGTCAGGTGATTTTCACGGCTTCTAGGTAAAAGACATGTATTGGATAATTAGCATGTCTCTTTAGCTTAGAGCTACGAGTAATTAGTGAAATTTGCTGGCTCAAAAGAGAAAGATCTTCCTGAAATGTTCTCTTTAGAACATAAACTTTCAACCTGCTTAGGGCACATATTCTTTTGAGTGAAGGCTGCATTGCTAGATTTATTAGTAGAATCATTCACTTGTTTTTGAAGTGAGCATTTATGCATTTTTCATTTAAAAATTCAAAATTCTGATCATCAATTTTTTTGTAGAGAGAATGCAATTCTGATGAGAACTGTTTTTTTTTATTTACACTGAGAAAATGGACATAGCCAGATATGGGCAGTGGAATTTGGGTATACTCAAACAGACACAGGACAAGGCAAATCAAACAAAAAGAACTCAATGTAAAAGGTAGGAAGGACAATAAGGAAAAGTTGACGCTAATCAAGAGAACCAAGATCCATAGCAATGCAATAAGATAAGTTCAGAACACCAAAAGCCATTTAGTAGCAAGATACTGTAAAAGCCACATTTTGAAGAATATATTGGTAACTATCAGGTTGCAAAAAGGCAAAGTAATGTGATTCCAGATGTGAAATTGAAATGTGAAACTAATAAATATTGCTAGGAGGATAGGTTTATATCATACTAGTATTAATAATCTGCAAATTGAAACTTTGCACACACAAGGCTCAAACCGAGATTCAAACTCGCAACCTTTGAGCCCACGTTAAATGACATGCTGCTGGGTGACCCCTCCATTCAGATGATTTTCTCTTACATGTTAATTCAACGATTTTCACATTTTTTAATTCCAGGCCCACGTTTAGGCAAATCTCTGTGTTTAGTAGAGAGAGACTGTTACTGCACGTCCTACCTGTTTTCTTGAAAGACGAGCATATGACTTCTGAAGGAATGATTCCTACTACAAGTCTCAACACAGCAAGATGCCATCATTCATGGCAGAGAAAATAAAAGTATAGCGCTGAGCGGACGAGCAAACAATGAAAGGCGAGCTGAGCTTGCGTAAAACATTAATGTGAGAAACACACTTTCCATTCAAAACGTATGTATGGAAAACAAATTACACTATGAGCAATTATTGTTGTTTTAAAAAAAAAAAAAACTACATTTTTTTTTTAAATGGTGCCAGTTTTTGTTGCAGGACTCAAAGGCACTGCCAGAATGCTCCATTCCAAGACAACAGATGCAGTGTATTAATGACCACGCCCTTGAGCAGTTGCTACACTTCCAGTCCCTTGGTGCCAATTCGGAAAAGGCTCTCCAGTCACACTGGGTGCCCTTCAGCCTTCTGCTGGCACCGCGACAGCCTTGTTCACCCAAAATGTATTCTTGGGACCGGTTGCCAAACGAGGTACATGTTCAACCCGAGGCAGAAAGAGCCTAGCTGTCCACCCACATTAGGATATCCAGTTCTTCCCTCGGTTCTGTGTTTACGTGGGTTTTAGTGAAGAGAGACATGAAAGGCTCTGCTTGACAAAATATCAATCTTCATCATTCTCGTCAAGTTGATTTCTGAGGTCAACAGGCTTCTGAGTTCACATGAGCTGTTTGAGACTCTTTGATTATGTTTTAATTCGTTGGCGGCCATGGACCTTGAGGACACTTGTTTTTTGTTGTCACATAATTGAAAGAAATGAAAGTGAAATGATTGTGAAACACTGCAGCACAGGACAGGGTGCACACAGCATAACGTGTCCTCTGCATTTGACCCATCACTTTAGTGAGCAGTGGGCAGCCATGAAATGCGCCTGGGGAGCATCGTGTGGGGTCAGTGGCACCTCAGTGGCACCTTGGCAGTTGGGGATTTGAACAAGGAGCCTTCCTATTACAGGTTTGCTTCCTAACTGACTAGGCCACCATTCCTCATGTTGTTGCATTAACATTAGCCCCATTTTCACCGAATAAATTAAAAAATCGAGATCTGTTGTTTCTGGAATAAATTTTTTTTTGGGGTAATACAGGGAAGGCAATCTTGATTCTCACAGAAGGTGTTCTCTAGTCTGATATTTATATGGGTATTTTTTACAGGCTTATGGGTACAATTTTCAGGCTCATAAGTAAGTCACGGTAGGTGTCTGCAAAATAAATCAATTCAAATGCAAAACTCCCAGCCTACTTCTCTTGTATTCTCCATAATGACTCACACTAATGCAATTTCTATGTACGTAATACATTAACCCACTTTGATAATAAATTCTCTGTTAATCCTATTACCATCTTCCTAAAACCCTAATATAACAGCAAAAATAAAATATTGACCATATGATTATTTAGCATGAAAGGCACATTATCTAGATGTTTGATGATGTGATAAAATCCTGTGAATTTTTAATTAATAAGTAAGTTTTTTTTTTCTTTGGTAATCAGGACTGTGTGTTAAACTGCCACATGAGTCATGTGATTGCACCATTGGCATATTTTTTTTGTGCCCGAAAAGATGAGCGGAACAACATTAGCGGAAATTGAGACCAATTAGTGGCCTTTTGCAATTATTACCAAAATGAAAGTAGAAGCAGGGATCCGGCAAGCAACGCTGCTCGTACAACTCAGCGGGGGGTGGGGGGTGTGTGTGTGTGTGGGGGGGGGGGGAATGTGGACTCGTCCAAAATGTTCATTCAAAATGAAATGAATTCATTTATTTATTTATTTTTAAAGATGGCCTTTTTTTTGAAGCCACAGATGATTAATTATGACATTTCCACTTGACGTTCCAAGAATTCAATAATTTTTAACAGTCATCATTCATCTTAAATTTGTGGAAAAAGAGCCACACAAAGAGTCCTGCCGTAAATTGTGTTATGGGCGTCTGTCTGTGTCAGCTAGCTATCCGAAAAAGAATGTTCTATTCCATCAAAGTGATTTTGCATGCGTGTCAGTGTTTTCCATGCTTGTCGCTGTTAATACCCGCTGAAGCGAAATGTGTTCACTGGATACCATTGATTAATGACAGTTTACAGCCTGATCCTGTCATTGTGTATGTCTCTGTTTGGGTATGCATATTTGTTTGATGTCATGCTTAATTGCTAATCTGCTATTTACGCCGCTGACTGTGAGAGATAGCCAGGTATTATGGAAAGCGTCTGCACCGAAAGTGCTGCTTCCTCTCTAAAAAAAATGGTGTACGGCACAGAAGAACTAAGCCCCACTCTTCTATGCGATGCGTAATACTGTACTCGGCATTCTTTCCAGAGCAAGGAGAGGACCACTCAGTCACCAGAGAATCATGCCCTTCGCAGGCCAACCTGGAACCTCTGCTTCAATTCGAAATGTACATTAAACTTGCACGGGTAAAAACAGCACACTTTTTCCATACCCTATAGAAATAGAGTGTTATTAAAAGGCAGCGCTCTGTAAGCTCCATTCTAATTCAGTAATTCAGAAATTACAATTTTGCTAAAATGAGAGAGGCATTTTTGAACCTTGCTATTCTTCACTCCAGTAATAAACTGCCTTAAATCACTTATTACCTTATGTTATCACAATACTTCACATTATGTATGGAAAAAAGATGCAAAATGAAAGAAATGTAAGGTCCATATTTTGATTCTGGTCCAGTTATGTATTCATGGTCAGATATTCACAAGAAGGAATACAAGCATTAAAGATATAAAATGAAAATGAATGACGTTATTACAATAATTACAACAGAATAATGATGTATTTTAACATTCAGTGCAGTCTCTTCTAAAAATGTTGTCATGTTTTCCTCTCTTTTACTGTAAAATTGAATAAAGCATCTTTTTCCAAGTCACAAAGTCATGCATAAAAGCTTTCTCCCCTTATGATGGGCTTGCGTGAAAGAAATCCTTTTGACAAAAGCCTTTTATGTCACAGGGCTGTGCTATATGAAGATTATGCTCACTGAAAGCCCTTGTAACCACCTACTAATACAGTAATAGAAAATTTACAAATGTTTGCAAGGACACACCCGGGTGGATGGACCGTGTCTGTTCAGCCTCCATTGTGAAGGGAGCATGAATGAAATCCAACAGTGTATTGATTCGCCGCCCTTTTGCAGAAAACTGTAGGGTATTACAGATTCAGCTGCTGTCCAAAGGAAATTTCTTTTTAGCACCTGGAAGAGATTAGTTCCTATGATATGCTTAGATGGGCCTTTCTTATCTTATGCAACTCAACCTGAATGCATAAATGTTTTATAGTTCTGTTGGCTTGTATAGGCTGCACAAAACAAATAAAAATTTATTAAATGAATTTCAATTCAGGATGGTAAATGTACTAGATGTAAGAAGTATACTGGTGGAGGGTTGATGAAAAAAAGGCATAAGTCAGGCCAGTAAAGGACGAATGAAAACATTATACATGTGATTGTCATTGTGCAGCACAGCACAACACTGCAGCACAGCACATGGTGACATGGTGAAATGTGTCCTCTGCTTTTAATCATCACCCTTGGTGAGCAGTGGGCAGCCATGACAGGCGCCCGGGGAGCAGTATGTGGGGACGGTGCTTTGCTCAGTGGCACCTTGTTGCTTTCGAACCGTCAACCTTCTGATTACGGGGCCACTTCGTCAACTGCAAGGCGTCCAGTGCCCCTGTGTGTTTTTATTACTAGATGAGTACTATTATTATCATTATTATCCTTATTATTATTGTCAGCTTGTCTTGTATCCCTGTTTTCCTGATTATGTGCATGTAAATAAATGTATTCCTGTCAAAATGTATGACCTCGTCTGACGTTTTCCTGTCTATGTACGTGTCTTGTTTTTTGTATTAGATCTAATTTATTTGCTTCCATTTTTCCCCACCATAGTCACAAAATGACCAGACCATTATATGGACGACAGACAACTTCCATCTTGGCGAAACCGCCAGTCCCCGTTCCCGGCCAAGGTTTGGTTCCTCGTAATGTATGGATGCTAAACACATCCATACACAGAATTACTGTGCTAAACAGGAGCTACAAACCATGCCTACTTAATAGTGTGGCTAATGCTCTGCCTATTCAGGACCTAAAATGTATTAAAAGAAAAACACACATCCCTGCACCAAGCAAGCAACATAACAAGGATTTTGCTCTTTAGATGCTTCTGAGGAGCAGGTCTGATCAGTGAAATGAATTGAGGCTGCGAATATCGCTGCGGTTCTCTAGTATTTCACTGAACATTACAGTACAATTGGGTGTGGCACAATTGAAGCAGACAAACAATCCTCAGTTCGCTCTCAAAATATCTTTTGGGAGTTTTCACTAGTTATTGTACTTAAGAAATTAGACAACGGTGAAGACTCAACTAGCTATTTTGCATTGCCCCGCAATTGGTTTTATTTGTCTTTACAGACAGGCACTCTGTCTCCTGTCTTCTCTCCATCTTGTGATAACAATGAAATCCAAAATTATTAGGTCTGGCCTCTGTTCAGGCCACTCCAGGATCTTGGCTTTGGTGTTCCTGAGGAACTGTTAGATTCATAATTTCGATGTATGCTTTGGTTCATTGCCTTGTTTGAAGATGCAGCAATTACTTAAGACTAGACTACAAGCAGATATCTGTATATTGTCCCTCAAAATGTGAAAATACTTTTTTATATAAAACAGCCGCACAGCATGATACTCCCACCACCATGTTTAACTGTAGGAGCTTTGTCCCTGGGGTTGAAGGTCTCGCCCTTTCTTAGTCAAACACAAGCAACATCCATGTGCCCGAACAGTTCCAGTTTACTCTCATCAGTTCAAAGACTTCCCAAACCTTTCAAATTTTCACAATCAAACTTCCATCAGGCTCTGATGTGTCGCTCTTTGAGTAAAAGTGTTCTTCTGGGACGATGACCCAGAAGCCCACAATGATGAAGAGTCCTCACAACCTTGAAACATTGACTCTTGACTTGGAGATGGCAGAGAACCTTCCCCCTTGGCATGAGCCTCTACTATCTTCTTTCTGAGCTCCAGACTGATTTCCTTTCTTTGGCCTGGTGAGTAACAGTCGTCCCTCTCATATGTGTCTGATTGGTTAATTACAGTAAGTGTGTTTTGAAAACAATCCCGATCCGCCCAGGGTGCCACTGAGGTGCCACTGAACAAAAGCACCGTCCCCACACCCTGCTCCCCTGGCGCCTGTCATGGCTGCGCACTGCTCACTCAGGGTGATGGGTTAAATGCAGAGGACAGATTTCACTGTGTGCACCGTGTGCTGTGCTGCTGTGTATCACATGTGACAATCACTACACTTTAAAATTCACATGGGGCTCATATATTTGACCACCCAATTTTACTACATTTGATATAAAGCAAACTTTATATATTTGACATAATTGACAAAGTGCACCAAAAGCTACTAAACAGTACTGATGAATACATAATTATACCAAGTTTCATCAATGCTGCAAACATTGGTGCAGAGGGACGTGATGGACACCGAGGGATGGAACAAATTTAACAAAGTTTATTTGGATAACAGGGAAAAAAGGTTTAAACAATGCACCATGATTTTGTGTTGAAAATGAGGGTCCCGGCTGGTTTTGCTGTGTGTACGCTGAGCATCGTGTCTGCTGTCCAAAGGCTCATCTGAGTGTATTCAGACATTCACATTAAGCAGAAGCTAATTCTTCTGGAGACAGGGATAACCTCAGAGTTTGTGAGGGAGAACAGCTCTGTAGATCTCCAGATCGATTAAGCTTAAATTGGGGAATGATTATGTACTACAGGCCACACCTAACACTCATTGCATGGTGAGGATCCCTATCCATTCCGCAGGACCCTAGGGAGGGAAGTGATCAGGAGCACTAACCCAGAAGCATAACACCAAGTGCACACTATGAGATGAGGACTAACCAGGAAGTTGCTATGAGTTGATATGCCCAACTATCACAAGCTGGGTGCACAATCCTTAATTGTAAGAACTGTTTACTGGCCAGGCCTCAATGCTTAATTGTGTAAACTTTTTATTGGCCAGGTCTCAGCAACCAGGCGATAAATTATGATGACAGATGTGCGAATACACTCACTGAACTTGCACACTAAAACTTAGGTTTTTACTATGGGTCTATCTATGTGTGCGTGTGTTAAGGACCACAGAAAAATAAGACTTATATAACATTGTAAGCAGTACACATATATGCATGTTATATTTTGATCACTTATTTATAATCTGAAGTTATAGAAATGTAAAATGAATTGATATACCTAAGAACACACATACACACGCACATGCACACAGAGGAAACAGCGTCTTTCCCTGAGCTGGAACCTCCCTGATTGAATTCCACAGGAATCTTGGGAGTGAGAACAAATCATTTAAACAAGCCCCTGACACATTGCAACTAACCGCAGCTACAGAAAAACTTTATTAGAAAATAAAGTTATCATAAAATCTTTATTAATACATTATTGAGACAGGGCACACACACAAGACCTTTTGGGTCGTCTTCTGTGTGTTTTTTATGACATGGCCAAAGATAAGAGAAATGTATAAGAATGAAAGCCTTGATGTGCGGGACACAGATCTGTCGACTGTCTGACTGTTTTTTTCGTTGCGTATTAAAATAAACAACTTTGTCTACAGTAGTTTACTGTTGCTTGAATTTATTGATGAAATCTTCTACCATACACACACCATATATTCCTCATGCATCTACATACAAACCGCACACACAAACACACCATATATTCCTCACGCATCTTCATATTAGCTCTATTTGGTACTAGACAAATGAATTTTACTGCTGAAGTTATAAACAGTTTGTGTGTGTGTGTCATACATGTCTCATATAACATCTGCTATCAAGTAAGATTCATTGACAAACACTAATTTAGTGAATCAGTTTTATCTGACAGGATAATTGATGCCATTAAAACCAATTAAAGTTCTTACATTTTACACGTATTGGCACTTAAATTTATTTATTTGTCATTTTAAAAAGGTGTATGAACAGATTTCCAAATGAAGAAATACTATGAATGCTGTTTCAGAAATTGAGTCAAGTTATTCTATTATGATGTATTGGCCAAAATACATTTAAATACATTACATTAAATAAAGCCACATGACACAATAATGCAACTTGGTTTGCAAAGACCTGGGCAACCTTTCTTAATATGTGTTAATCTGTGAAAACATCACTAAAAAAACTGTTTTTTTTTATAGAATAGAAAAAAATAAAATAACACAACCCCCACACAAATATATTTACCGAGCTTCAGACCTTAATTACATTATTATCTATGTCTTTTTCTGAAATGTTTTTCAGAAATTACAGTTATCATGACTAGTGGGGGGTCAAGCTGAGTTCTGGTCAAGCTGAATTCCAAGATTTTTTTAACTAATTAGTTAATTAAATAATAATACAAAAAATTGTAGAACAAAACTTACACAAAACTTACAACTTACACAGGAAAATACCACCTCTGCTTGTGGAAGTGGATTGATTGATCATGATCTGGGCAGCCAGTGGCACAGGCAACATTTCATTGGTGTTAAGAGTCCACTGACATAAAACTGAGGCTATATCTCAAAAGAGCAGTTAATCCAACACAGTCCAAAATTTGTTGCAGAGTTAGAATCCCGTTAAAATGAAAAACAGGCAAATATCTCCCAAGTAAGAGCTGGAAAACTTTTAGGTGGCTGGAAAAAAAAAACTTTCACAAGCTGTGAATCTTTCCAAAAAGTGCCAATTCATCCCCAAATCAGAAAGAAAATGCTCTGGAAATGAAACAGCATTAATCAGACTCGTCTCAGACAATGACAGAGCTGCTAGACTTATGTGCCAACAATAACCTTGCTTAAAAGTTTCTCGTCAACTTTTTGAGCTGTGCCACAGGGATCATCTTAACAAACTGCATGTCAGCTTGGTATAGCACCTGCACCAAAGCTGACAAAAAAGCCCTCTGGGGTGTGAAATCAGTACATTGCCCTAAGAGGGCTGCCACCGACAGAACACCTCCACGGCACTCACTGTGGAGAGAAGGCTGAGAATATCACAAAATACACACCACAACATGGACTCCTGATAGGTGAGTTTGCACCTGCACAAATAGAGCTTTCTATGCAAAAAAAATGCAACACTCTTGAACCCAGACATTTTGATTAATGAAATAAAGCATATTCTATTGCAACAACACACAATTTACCAAATTTTTATTTCGTTTAATTAATCAGGAACCACCATCACAAGCCTTTTGAAGAATTCCATTACACTTACATTGTCTGAACAGCTTTGCACATGGGTGGCAGGTTCTGGTGCACACCACCCAGATGACAGAAGATGACTGAAATATGAAATCATCATAAGTGATACACGAGACAACTTATAATCTTAAAAACATTAATCGCACAGCTACATATGATGTGAGCATGTTAGAAATATACAAAACCAATTATACCCTGATTATGAGTCTGAAAATGTTTTGATTGGCTGAGACTTTGCAATAACTTGTTTAAAGACATGGTAATTGAGCCTAAGAGAGAAGCAAATGAATAAAACATCTCATTTCACATTCTGATTTATTTATGTGGAAAAAAAGAAATTGGAATTTAAAAATGATTATGGTTGCTTTGAAAAATATCTCCCTGGCCTGTGGAGATGTTGAAATTTGCCCTGGGTGAGGAGCAGAGTTCCAGTGAAATCTGCAGGGTGCTGGCAGATCAAAGGTGGAAGAGTTAGGGAGCTAACAGAGATCCTCTCAACATGTCACCACAGTCTGCATCCTGACCTCCTGTTCATGGTCCACTCCTGCCTTTTGAAGTAAATGCAGAACAGCATGGAACGTAACCCTGGCAAAAAAAAAAAAATCTGAAAATTCGAAAAAAATGACAATCAGCTTGACACTGTTAAACATTTCTGTTAAAAATCACACAACCCCACCCCCTTCCAGACACACACACACACACACACACACACATATTGTATATGGTGCATGGCCACAGAGTAAAAACACCCATGCATCATAGCACAGCACCAGTTGTGTATTTTACCAACACATCCCTTGTAGCATCCCATCAGCAGTTGTCATTTACAGTTTTTTTTACTTTGTTTTCGATGTAAAATGTTTCATTTGATAAGACCAGTTCTTGATTAATATAGTTTAGGCTGTGGGGAGCGCAGTCTGTCTTCAGTGTTCTTCAATGTGTAATCTTGTCTGTTGAGTAAATATCGATCCAGCATTTTGTGTGGTTTGGCAGATTGTGAACAGTTTCAGACCAGAAAACCTTCATCTGTAGCTGGCAACCCTAAGACCCTCTCCTCATCAGACACGTTGGCAGCAGCAGGTAGCCTGTGTGGGATTTGGCAGCTCATAAGTCAGCACAATTCACAATTTTTCTTTTCAATTTCTGATTGTTAAAGACCCAGGAATAAGGAAATCAGGTAAACATGGAAAAAATGTTTTCAATACAATAACAATACAATAACAATAACTGTGCTCACTGGGAATGCACCACACCAAAATCCATGTCAACTGCTTCCTGCTGTGCCAACAAAAACGCCCAAATTTATGGGAGCCTCAGCGTACGAAAGATCAGGTGTGTATACCAGCACATTTTGCACAACGTAGCTATGACATCACAGGTAGTTATTGAGGAGGCTGCGGAAGATTAGTATCTCAAACATGATCCTCAAAACCTTCTCCAGCTGCATTGTGGAGAGCACACGCCTGTAAAGAGTGGTGGAGGCTGTGGAGAAGATCAGCAGACCTCTGTTGCCCTCTTAACATCTTCCACCAGTCCAGAGGAGAACGGCCTCAGTCTTTAAAGACCCCACACATCCCCAACATGGATTGTTCACTCTTCTGCCCTCGGGAATGTGGAACCTCCTGTCTCCAGCTATCTGACTTCTTAACAGCTATTAGGATTACGACTGGTGGACATCATCTCATACTGTCATTCTTGCGCATTAAGCCCTTTTCCACATTTCCTTGTCATTATTTTTCTTCTATTTCTGCTATATTTAAAAGTTGGACAGCAAAATAAGAATTTCATTGCACAGAGAATGCTTTTATTTTCATGGTACATATGACAATAAACACTTCGGGTTTGACATTGACCCTTACATGCCTGTAGGTGCCTTTTAGTGATGCTAAATTGGTCAATTTCAGTGATAAACTGAATACTAGTCGGGGGCTTTCCAGCCTTGTACCTGTAGATTAATGGGTTCCAGGTTCCCTGTGACCCAGCTAAGTAGATTTAGAATCCGGATGAATGGTGGTGAATGATTTTTAAACCTTTTTAAACCTTCTTTGATGCATAAAACCTGCAGACTAGTTTTTACATTAGGCTTGAAAAAACACCAAATTCTTAATAACAACACAAAAGGTCCCACTTCCAAATCATAGATGTCCTTTTCAGCATTTTCCGCTTCTCTCTCCACCGTACACCATTAGCGGATGCGCCATCATAATATCCATCATGGTGACAGCTGCCTCGCGCCACCTTCTCTAACTGATTGCAGTTGCATCTGCACACATCTGTTTCTCTAATGGAAGCTGAAGGCTTCTTAACCATGAGGCCAGTGGACGTCACAGACAGTCATCGTCCCCATTTCTTCTCCCCAACTCATTCATCAGCAAAACCAGCAGCGCCAGCCAGGTGAGTGTTTTGAAAGATCTGGCTGTCGCTGTCTGCACAGGAGGAATCAAAGAGTCCCGCTGAGTGTTTTCCTGCCGACATACTCTTTGAACTCTTGTAGCTGAAAGTGCAAAGAGGTTCTGATGTAAAACGCCTTTTGTCCTTAAACCCCTCGCCATCCCAGAAATTTGACCTTCAGCAAAGGACCCATAAAAGACCACAAAAAAAAAACTCTCAAAAGTCATTAGCTGATAGCAGTCATCTTATGCCATTAATGTATAATGAACAAATTAAATTCTCTACAAAGAAATTAACATGAGTTAGACTTGTATAAATGTATTCGTTATTGTCCTTTACAAGACTGTAATCACCATTGCACATTTGTGTCCTCAAAGTTAAAAGCGTGTCTGCACTTCCACATTAATATTCAACAGCAATCACAGGGGCAATCAGCGCTCGCTTTCCAGTTGTCTTCGCCGATAATTTTCCTATTGACATGCTCAAGAACAACAACTGTGAACAATTAATGCTGCGCAAGCCCCCCTGCCTCAAGACTGACCTATTAAATGATTAATAAATTATTGGCTGGGCACAAAACGTACCGACCCTACAGGACCCTGCTGATATACTCCAGGAGTTATGCAAACCGTGGCCAAAATTTGATGAAATCCAATAGAGAATCAAACTACAGAAACTAAACGTATTCGCTCACTGTCTATAACCGCTTTGTCCTGTTACCGTCTCGGAACACTGGGAACAGGGCACAGGTCGATCATGGAGGATTCATTCAGGAAAAATGGGAAATTATATTAGGCAGAAGTTTACACATTACTGCACAACAGTAACATTTATCTAATCTATTATCACACCCTTTGGTCATATATCATCAACACCTCTGCCGCCAAAAGGTGGTGGCAAATAAATGTGTGTGCACTTAACCTTTTTTCCCATTTCAGATTGCATATGTGTGTGTGTAGCCCAATCGTATCTATGTGCTTAGCATGTAAAGCTCATTAAAAATTCACTCCCAGGAACCATGTAAGTCCGCATGAAGGTCCACACAAGGCTTGCATGGCCTCATCTGTGTTTGTGTGCATGCTGAGATGCTCAAAGGTTTATAACAGTGAACAATTCATCATACATTTCTATAACAGCAGTTTATAAATTGTATAATGGTGCTCAGAAATACCACATGCATATATTGCTTATTATATATATACCCAACAAACCCTAGAAACCCGTGCTCCTTCACGTATTGTTCTCTGGCTGTGGAGCCTATGAGCAACCCAGCCTTTTCAGTTGCCACTGGTCATGATCTATTTCCAATTGTCAGGTATTGTTCACCAAACAGGTGGGCATTCCCAGAGGCATCCCAAGCCTCCCCACCATTTACTTTCTCTCTTATTAGGCCTTTCTGGATCCTTGTAGTCTTATCTTGGTTCTTCCTGGTCGGCCTTTGGACTCTATAGAGTTTGTTTGAATTCAAAGAATTTAAGAATGTTAGGTGAGCTCAATGCAAGTTCACGTGAGTTCACGTTATAAAAGCCCGCAGAGGCCTTTTTTATGCCTGACTGGGTAACACTTGTTGAGAAAATGTTCAGAACGGCTCATTTTAAGGCACTTGAACATATTCGCGGAACTGCATAAAAGATGGCGTAGTCGATAATGGAAAGGTTTTTTAACTCTGCTTTCTTGCAACAAAATACTGTTTCTTACGGCTCTACCTTTAAAAATGCATTTTCAACCTGCTGATTATTGAGGAAATGTATGTATTTATTATTAGTATTACTTTTATTACTGAATAGGCTTTGCTAAGGAGGTACATCCATGTGCTCTTGTTCTTTTCATATTAAGACACATTAATCCAAACTAGCTTTAAGAAACATTTTTTTCTTCTTTCGTTTTTGGTGCCCCAGGATGGATGACTCCTGGTTATAGGCTGTAATATAACAAAATGTGGAAAGAAATGCGTTGTGAATACTTTCCGGATGCACTGTACATGTAACCATGACACCATTTTGCCACACAATCTTGTTGTGTGATACACAGTGAAAGGTGAAGAATATGCCAGAAAATTGCTCAAGCTTTTTTGATCTTTTTTAATATTGATCAGGAAGTAATTCATTTATTATGCATGTGTGTGTGTATGTTTGTGATATGGTGTTAGATACCAGAGGTTAATCCAGTTCATAATGCAGACAAAAAAAAAACAATGCATAATAATTTAAAGACAGATAAATGGCTCATTTTCTTTCTTGTAAATAGTTGTGCATCAGAGCATCAAAACTGGATGTAAGAAAGCAGTTCTAGTCCAAGTCTACCCTGCCAATCAGTGCAAGCGTTGAGGTCCCCCGCTGATTAGAGCATTCCTGTTTCCACTCATTCTTTCAATCACGGTTATCATAGGAAAACAGAATTCTTCTGAACAAAATAAATCCGAATTTTTTATTCTTTATTATTTTATTATTTGCTGGCCAACCGGCAGGTACCGGAGTGAAGGTTCGGTGCGGTTTTTGTTTTTCTTTATTCACGGGCCGTGAATCATTCATTATTTGGGGCAGTGGTGGCCTAGCGGTTAAGGAGGCGGCCCCGTAATCAGAAGGTTGCCGCTTCGAATCCCGATCCGCCAAGGTGCCACTGAGGTGCCACTGAGGTGCCACTGAGCAAAGAACCGTCCCCACACACTGCTCCCCGGGCGCCTGTCATGGCGGCCCACTGTTCACTCAGGGTGATGGGTTAAATGCAGAGGACAAATTTCACTGTGTGCACCGTGTGCTGTGCTGCTGTGTATCACATGTGACAATCACTTCACTTTCACTTTATGGAGCCTGACTCCAGGCGGTGAAGAGGGTTCCTCAGCTGGGTTAGAATGTGTTCCCCCTCTTTTTCAGTTCTCATTTACCTGAGGCACTGAAAAACAGGGACCCGGCCTTGCTCTGCGTGCACAAAAAAAATCAAAGAAGCGAGTCTCCCCAGTAATCAGGCCAGGAAATGTCATTGTGGGACACCCCGTCCCCCATCAAGTGCCCGACTTCCCTTTTACCTCTCCTGCTTCTGTCTTTTATTTCAGTTCTTCGGGTCGAGTGGCTGCCTAGATGCCTTTGCCAATGAGGTGGGCTTGTTCCTTTCAGCGAATTCATTTTACATTCTTGACTGCAACTTATCAGTGTGAAGGCAGGCCCGAAAAAACAAGCCAGAACCTGGAGTCAATAAGACCGGGAGATGCCAATGCAGAAAAATGCGGGTGCATCTTTGTGTGTGTTTGATAAGCTATGGTAATCATCTTCTCTCTATTTGGAGTCGGGCTTCAGATACGGGAGAAGGGGCCCGATTAGAATCGACACAGCCCGGCACAGTCCATTTTCCGCCAGACACAGGAGCACCACTTTCTCCTGCTGTCCGGTGGGAATTTATAAAAAACCTTTTAGCGTTCAGGGGCTCGGCTAAAATATTTCCAGGACCCTTGAAAGCCAATATATTTTAAACAAACCAGATGAAGATCACAGTAGAGTTATTTAAACTGTGTGGACGCAGAATTTCAGAGCTGTTCTATCATTTAAAACCTCAGCGATCAGCACCATAGAGACGCACTCTGCAAATGCTGTTATTGAACAGAATGAATACATGACTGGGTCTCTGAACCCATAATGTTGCATAGGCTATTAAAACAATGCGTGTACATAAATTACTAATCTGCTTCTGCTTTTAAGTAGCTGGGTTTTCTAAATTGAATAACCAATGGTTGTTTATACAAGTGATTACAGAAATGACTTGAATAGTCTGGTCTTGTACGTAGCAGTTATGAAAAAGCTTTCTGTTTTCAGGGTGATATGAAATATACACTGTTGGAGTTTTACAACCAATTTGTGGCAATAGTGGCAATTCAAACAAACAAAGCAGCTGACAAAAGGTGTGTGTTCTTAAACCTGCGAAGGATTTATTTTAAGGCACCAAAATAGCACCAAAAAAACGTGAGTGGCAATCGTCTGTTAATGCCATACCAAGCAAGTCTTCGGTTTGTACAGCAGTAAATCAATGAAAAAAGAATCTTGTCTTGGAGAGAAGAAACTGAATACTCATTTTGTTGGTGTATAATTAGACAACAAACTGCAATAAAACGTTTTAAAATGGCAGGAGCAGATAGCAGTGATTGACAGTTCTCACACACCCTACTGCACAATTTAATCCTGATAAAAACTATTTTGCCACCATACAGTGAAATGGGTCCTCTGCATTTAATCACCACTGGCAGCCATGACAGGGCGCCCGGAGAGCAGTGTGTGGGGACGGTGCTTTGCTCAGTGGCACCTCATTGGCACCTTGGTGGCTCGGGATTCGACACGTCAACCTTCTGATTACTAGTCAGCTTCCTTACCCTCTAGGCCAAGCTTATAATCATATGTATTTGGGTTGGTATTGAAATCATAAGAATGAAGATTCATCCTCCTGTAAATATGGTTGGTTTTCACTGAGCACAGAATGGAAGGCCCACACACAGAGTGTTTTCCATTGTGGTTGTTTCTTAAACTTTTAGTTTGCATATCCACATTTGTGTGTGGGCCTTCCGTTCTCGCTTTGTGTTTGCATGCAGTGAAGCACAAAATCCTATTATTTCAGGTTGGATTTGTTGACCAATAATGAAAAGAAAGTGATTGTTTTGGTTATTGTGATACACAGCAAACACTGCACACAATGAAATGTGAGCTCTGCATTTTACCAGTCTTTCTCAAGGGGACCTCAGAGGCACCTTGGTTGTTTGGGATTCCTTACCCGCTAGGACACCATTGCTCCAAACAATTTGCAGCAGTGAAACAATCCATAACTCCCTCCTATAGACAGTTAGAGAGGTCCACTGCATCTCTGTCCACATTAGGTTTAGTTTTTTTTTTGGTTATGATTCTGACACAATCATGACCACAAAACCATGGTAGAAGAATGCACAGTGCATGTCTCCAGGTTCTAACAAGATGCCACACAACCCCTCCCCTGACCCTCTCCTCCCCCTCCAGATCCCTGTGCTAGTTGACAGCTACGTGCTTTTCTCTGTTTACCAGATTCACTGTATGCGGTGGGATGTTGGGATTGTGGCGGAAGCCTCAGAGATTAATTCCCCTGCCATGGAAACTCATCAGGGGGATAATTGGGTGGTGTGTCGTTGTTCTGATATATAGGTTGGAGCTCTCGGAACTGCATTTTTATGGCTTTGTGAATGCCAGCAACTCCCTAGTGGACAAGTCCGAATGGACTCCCGATTGAATTGAATTGTGGCTGCGGAATTTCTAATTAAATTTGATTCTTTCAAGGCGTGTAGTGGTGCTTTAGCTGCTGGTTTGGCTCCAACTGGTGACTGTGTGTGCTTTTTGGATAACAGTTTTCCTTAAAAAATAGAACAAATTTCTAATTGAAAGTCTGAAAATGATTTGTGTGCATGTATATCACCACAATAAATCATAGTAAGCAGAAATCTAATAAGGGCAACCGCTCCATATAGTGAAAAAAAATTTGATCGAAGTTCCAGTTTAAATGAATCATTGACCTCAGGCCTCAGGGGTGTCATATAGTGAAGCTCAAAGTGCTCTGTCCCCTATGATAGTCTATCAAGAGTATTCGAATAGTTAATTTGTTATTTCCATCTCCAATAGAACCTGTAAAACTGTTAATTGAAAGTGTACACAAGCTGAAGACAACATTTACACAGAAAATTGCCTGTGATTTTTGAAATCAATTTACCAGACAGCATCAACTAATGGCTCTGACCTTAGATTTAATTTATTTTGAATGTGATTAAAATGTTTGTTATCACCACTGGGTGTCTCTCAGCCATTCCACTTCATTTACTTTTTTTTTATTGTGCACATGATGTGGTCTAGTCATTTGTGGTCCAGGAACAGGTTAACTGACTCACATGTTACACAAACAGACAGACTCGCAGCACAGCTCTGAGATGAAAAAAAAAGCAGGGGTATCCTGGGTTTTACTCCCAGTGTCCTTCGCAGCATGATCAGACCTTCTTCATGGACCATCATGTCCCACCAGCACGCAGAGGCACGTGTTTTTTTGTGTAGTAACGGTGTCTGTCTACAGTTTTGAGCCTAGTGGTTTAAGGGGTTAAGAGGCTTGTTTAGATGTTGTTCATGCAGGATAGGAACAAATCCTCAGCGGATCAAACTGTAAGCTGAGCAGCTTTGTTTCGTTGTTCATTCTTTTATTGCAGTAGTGATTTCTGAATATCCCTTCTAAGTGATACAAAGGAATAAATAAAGTTTCTAAAGCTTCAAGCAAGGGGTCACATTTTTACACAGTCCTACATATATCTGTAAAGATGCATTGTATATATTTTCGAAGGCCCTGAAAATATTAATATTTGAAAAAGTGGATCAGTCAAAATTCCCAGATTAGATGTATTTTATTTGCTTAATGTGAATTATTAAATCGTTGTTGCACTTTTCTATTGTGTTTTTGGGGGTGATTTTGGGCTGAAACAATGAATAAGGTCTCTGACAACGCTGTTTGCATTCTTTTAATCATCTAGACTGAGGGTCTAATGGGTGACAGGAAAAGGTACAGTCAACTAATATTAGCGAATACTCATTGTGCACCATCCCTGTCTGACGCCTTCAAAATGATCCTTCTCAGATTAGACTGTTACCCCCCACTACTGCAGTTACTACTATGTAGTAAAAAAACCCTACAATAAAGGGGTTTTCACAATTTCTGTTATGCCCATAGGACAACCGTACGATGTTACACCCATGAGATGCCCAGCCATGAGTTTATTTTCTGTAGATAGTGAATAATGAATGAAGTATCTGTCTAATCTGCCAGTGGCAGTCATCTTTTTTTATTTGACAAACTTGCGAGATTATTGTTTACTTATTGAAAGATACAAATCTGTTTCCTTTTAAACACTGGAGGCATGTGAATCGACTGACAGTGGAAAAAAATGCCATTTACTTGTTTGGTCAGTGGGATCCAGTATCTGCCAATGTGGGGTTATAATGGTGCAGCCATGATTCATTAATGAAGTGAATATATGAGGTAGCATCTGTAAATCACTGAGCGCGCCTGCTGTAATAGCTTTGGCGAGAGCATCTGAAATCTATATCCATCAGCAGGAGGTCGCTGTTAAGAGTTTGTCTTTCTCTCCCTCACCCTCCCTGCCTGTCAACCCTGCCTGTGCACCAGCCCGCACTGAGGACTCCATTTCCAGAGACGGGCTGTCAGTGTGCCGATGACAGAGAAGGTTGAGTTTCTGATATGTCATGTCCTGCTTTACAGGTGTTTTCCCTCTCCATGCCCATGTAGCCCCTCCAAACCTCTGCATCCAAGATACATTACAAAATATATACAAAATATTAATCAGTGTCTGTCCACATGGTCGGAAGAAAACACAATCTCGGTTGTGCTAAGAACCCTTTTTTCCTTCCAACACTGAATTCTATGCAGATTTATCTTCTATGATGGGTAACACCCAACCTAACAGAAGACCCAGGTTCAAATCCCACTTACCACCATTGTGTTACTGAGCAAGACAGGGACTGTCCCTGTCACTACTGATTGTAAGTCACTCTGGATAAGGGCGTCTGATAAATGGTGGTAGTATGATAAATGGGGTGGTAGTAGCCTAGTGGGTAACACACTCGCCTGAGAACCAGAAGACCCAGGTTCAAATCCCACTTACTACCATTGTGTCCCTGAGCAAGACACTTAACCCTAAGCTGCTCCAGGGGGGACTGTCCCTGTAACTACTGATTGTAAGTCGCTCTGGATAAGGGCGTCTGATAAATGCTGTAAATGTAAATGCCGTAAATGTACATTTACAATTTAATCAAAAAATACGATTTGAAAAACTGCCCACCTGACTATGTCAGAATTTCACATGCAATCTCACAATCTTAATGCAATCTCACAATGCCTATAAGTTAAAGTGAATGTCATTGTCATTGTGACAATCAGTTCTGGTGCACACAACAAAATGTGTCCTCTGCTTTTAACCATCACCCTTGGTGGGCAGCCATGACAGGCTCCCGGGGAGCAGTGTGTGGGGACGTTGCTTCGCTCAGTGGCACCCCTTAAATAACTGCTTTAAATAACAATTTAAGGCAAAGAAGAGAAAGTCGGTGCCTTACGGCTAACTCTGATCAAAGGAGCATAGAGTCGACCCATCAGCGTTTTATTCCCAATATCCCTGGGAATGGGAAAAGGTCCAAGTATGACTGAAGGCACATTGGGTCCAGGAACCATCTGTTTTAATGTTAGGTAGGGTCACATGTGTGAAGGTGTCACTGAAGATATAGTGTGATATTCTTTGAGTAACCTGGAGGGTCTTGGGCACTAACAAATATACTCTTTGTTTTTTTTTCTGCCTGGTTCATCACACCCAGACCTGGGCAGTTTCAGGAGGCAAAAGCGAGTGGGGAAAAAAACTAAAAACCGCGCGATATGCTCATGTGAGGAGATTCTGCTTACGCTGCTGGTGGAAGTCCCCCAGAGGCATGCTGCAGGTGTGGAATGCAGGTGCAGCTTTCTGTGTGAACAGCTTGTTTTGTGCTGTGATTCATCGAGGATCTTTGCGGGAAACACCAGGCCAAGTGCCTGAACTGCAAATTATAGTGGCCAGTGGCAATATGGCAGCATCCTCCATTACATTCACACCCTGAGGAACATTAGAAAGATCTCCACTTCGGTTTTAAATGACGTTGATTCTGAACAAGTCTCTATTCTCTCTGTTCCGTGATAATTAATCCATTGTTTTTTCTGGAATTTAAGTTAATCTCATGCTCCAGTCAGAACAACTTTTACCCAAGCCATTATCCAGACAATTAAAATCTGTTCCCATCATTTTAAATCATATATCTTTAAACTCAAATTCACATGTGGAGTCCAACAGGCAAATCCACACATCTTGCTCTGCTGCATCGTCTGATAGTAGAATGCTCCATTAGGGTTCCACCCCAAGGTACATTAGTGCATCTCCATTTAGCATTGGATGCATGTTATGGCCCAGCAGGTGTTCATTTCGAAAACATATTTCTATGTTAGGGGGTGTGCCTTGGCTTGTAGTCTACGTTGCATGTTTTATGTTGCTTTCATAGTTTAGTTTAAAGCAAATCAATGTGTCAAATGTAGCCAGCTAGCATATCTGTGCTCCATCACATGGGGACATTATTGCTTTGCCAGAAAGCTACATTGTAACAATGTATATTACACAACACAAAATATTTATACATCTATTTGAAATAGATCATCTATTTCAATCATCAAAATTCAAAATGTACCTTTTGATTCTTTGCCTCAATTCTACATTTTGACTTGCAGAGCCACAGATCCCTAATTTATTTAAATATCAGAAATATATTTCTCAGCACAAACCTGGCTATCCACAGTGTCAGATGTAAAATAATAAAGTGTATTATTATTATTATTATTATTATTATTATTTTATTAGTCCTGCAAGCACTCAGAAATGATCATTCACAGTGTTCACACCAATGCATCCCAATTCGTTTTTCAGGTTCCACTGTTTGGCTGAAGGAAGAAACATGTCTTAAAGGGAGCAAAGTTGCACAAACAGCAAAACCGACTGATCTGTATCTGTATCCACCTACTGATCTGTATCTGTAAAGTCCTCCTTCGTCAGGAAAATGGCTCATCCCCGCTTCCGTCCCTCCTCCTCCTGTTGGTTAGAAGTCGATATGTTTCAATAATTCTCCGGACAGGTCTTACCTCCTGATGAATGGTTCCGCGGGGGCTCCAGGCATGCTCAGATTGCCAGGGAATCCGGAGGGAAATAGAGGAGTCACGGTAAGCAGTGAAAATATGAGTCCAGATGCCCAGGTGTGCGCGACTTTTTATGATTTAATTCCAAGCTGCCTCCCCAGCTGCCACCATTGGAGCTCACTTTTCATCTGGGCCTAATCTCATTATGATTTTATGGCCTCTGTAACCAAGGGGATCTGAGTCTTTAGGAGCACAGAGAGCCACAGAATAGATTTCCTTCAAAGCAGAGGTAAGAGAAACAAAATGAGAAGGGGGGAAATGGAAATCCTTGGCATCTTTCAATTTATCAAAAGTTTGGGCTTGGGTAAATACAGCTATACTGTGTTGTTTTATTTATTTATTTCCCAAAGTCTAGCGCCTATCATGGTTACTAGAGTTCTTTAATAATTAACAGCTTGAGGCTAATGCCATCCAATTAACTACAGCACGGAGAGCTACTTACAAGCTACTTACTCAAATAATTATTAATTTATTAACTTCTTACCCTGACAGCTTTGAAGGCTCACAAAAAAAAAATCTAATCTTCAATTTGAATAGGAAATAGATCTCTCAAATAGATACTGAAATTATAGTATGCTTCATTCATTTGTTTCAATCAATTAACACATTTCACTGTTGGATAATAACTGCTATCATTGATAACTGTAGCTTTCCTGAATACATGTGACCAAATATCAAATCATATGTAATTCAACAAGTCATTGTGAATTATGTTTGATTTTGTGTAAGGAGAGATCAATAATAATGCACTTTCTGATGTGTATATACTCTCCACTATATGCATGTTTAATACTTTTGGCTTTGTTCTTTACTGTATGAGCTGTCTGGTTTTTTTTTTTCACCTTCAAAAGGCAACACAAGCACCTAGTGATTTGCCGAATAGCCTCAGGGGGTTTATTGTTGAAGATTGTACCATGGGTAACAGAAATGAACTCCTGCTGTACACCTGTTTCTGAGATGGTTCCATGCTGATCTAATGTGATTGATGTCCTGGAAGAAAATGTATTTAAATAATAAATAAAAATAATACATTTTATTGTGTAAGTCACATGCATTATTTATTGTTACATTTCTAAATTCTGTGATCTGCAACAGTTCAAACCATGGTTTTGTGTACAGCTGGCAGTCAATATGAAACACGGAACACATGGATTATTTTATATTGCATGCTCATTTTCGTGGAGATTTTCATTGCTGCACACCACAGTCAATTTAAATTTTGTAAGTGTGAAAGCTGTCAGCATAATCAACTGGCAGTAAAGGAGTGAAATAACTTCACATAAACAGTTATTGAGCAATGTACTTATTTCCACAAACATGGAACTGATGAAAAACGTGTGATTGCTGAGCCGTCCTGTTTTCATCAGGGGGTGGTATGCTATTTACTCGTATTTATGTACAAATCATTTTATCCACTCGGTTGTAGTTTCGATTGTAGAATAACCAAGCAAATAAAAAGATTTGTATTCATAGTTAGGGTCCTAGTGAACCAGAACTGATTACTTCAGTGATTGTAGCATGAAAGCATGTTGTAAGTCACTCTGGATAAGGGCGTCTGCTAAATGCTGTAAAGGTAAATGTACTTTTTCTTTACATAAGTCATATTATAAGAAAGTTATAAGTTATTCTATAAAGAGGAAACTAACACTTGGCAGCCTAGACTGAAACAGCCACCAGTGTTTTCGTTTGCGAAATGAATGAGTGGAATAGTCATGGTAAAAAAGGGTCAGTCTTACCGTGTCTTGATGAGTTGACATGAGATGAGTTGAAACCGATTGGACTAAATAATAAGGATGTGCTGCGGACAACTTTCTGTGTCCACCTTCCTGGGTGTCCAGTGACGTGAAATATTGAATAGAATTTTTTTTCTGAAAAAAAAGTCTACTGCCAAATATCTCAAAGAAATTAACGAATCTCAAATCAATCTCACTCAAACCACCAGGCTTGTTTTTAAGAGTCCTGTTGAGTTGTGTAATTTTTTTCTGCCTAAGAAGTCAGATACATTCAATAATTATCATGTGATCAGATTAGGATTGTAACAAGTGTATTCGTACTGAACCATCATGGTATGAGCATTGCGGATTGATACATACAATATATTCGTACAAGTCTCCACGCGGAAACATCTGTTAAATGGTTTACGCTTACTTGTATTCGTTTTTAACTGTCAATTTTAAGGTCACATTACCTTGTACAGCACCTTGGTCAACTAGTTTAACCACAGGCCCTTTCTGACTATTTTCCTGATGAATTGTTATGCATGTTGCACTGTACACCGCGGTAACGGTGGTGGAATGACACGAAATGCATGTTCCTAATCACAATCTGTTTTCATGTACGAACAATTCAAGCATCATCCGCAGTCAAACCAGCTGTGTTCAATAGCCTGTACTTCCTGCGTTTTACATGATGCACAGGTTGATTAGGATCGCAGAGGTGTCTTGTTTTACATCCAACACCATTCGTTATGTAAATGACGGAATGATGCTCGAAGCATGGCTGCTCTAAATGTGAGTTCAAAAACAAAACATCTATTGAATTCAGGCTCACAGTTGCTGGAGGTCCACATTGTGAGGCTACGTCGCGTGCCTGTATACAAATGAATATCCATCAAACATCATGGCCTGCAGCCAGGCTTAGTTTGCTTTGATGCAGGGCCCTCCAGGTCACTTTTGCCTGGGCCCCCCAAAAAGGCCTGGAAACGGCATTGACCATGTCTCTATGGACTTCCATGCTGGAATATAAAAGCACATTTGATTTACAGGCAGGGGAGAATGAAGGGCAGTGGTGGCCTAGAGGCCCCCTAATCAGAAGGTTGCCGGTTTGAATCCCAATCCGCCAAGGTGCCACTGAGGTGCCACTGAGCAAAGCACCGTCCCCACACACTGCTCCCCGGGCGCCTGTCATGGCTGCCCACTGCTCACTCAGGGTGATGGGTTAAAAGCAGAGGACACATTTCGTTGTGTCACCGTGTGCTGTGCTGCTGTGTATCACAATGACAATCGCTTCACTTTCACTTTCAGGTAACAAGCAGATATGCTTGTGCCAGAAGTTATTACTTTTCTCTATAATCCATACAAAGAAACTACAAATCAAAATAAAATGTATCTTCAGGAGGAGACCCCACCAATAGGCATGTAGCTGGTTACTCAGGGCCACCGTGAGATGTCCTTGCCCTCAGTCAAAAACCTTCAGCACAACCAAGCACAGACTGGCCTGTCATTCCAGAATAGTCGGGGGAGCGTGTACCCAGCTAAAAATTCACAGGCCTGAAAACTGTTGACTTTGTCTGACATTTGCCGAGCATCAGCAGGCGAGCAGACATGCTCTGCGGTGCGCTGTGTCATTCATTCACAGAGCTCGGTAAAAAAAAATACCTACCTGTTTAACATTCCCCTGAGCTGAATAGAGATGTCGTCTCTAAAACCCCCCAAAATGGAAGTGGATCTAGAAGACCGGACTGGCCGTCTGAACGAGCTGAAGCATATCTCTCCCGCCGCTGCAGCTGGGGAGCGCCGTCCTCTCCCGGACGAATATGAATATTAATAACGGCCATCGCGAGCGGCGTGCAAAACATTTCCCCGTCCCTCCCCCTCCCACTCCACTCGGGCTTGATTGACAGATTTGAACCTTTTTTTTTTCTGGTTTTCCCGTCCCCGCCTCACCCCGCCGTTGGCTGGCGGCTTACCTGTCAGGCCGCGGGAGAGAGAGAGAGAGAGAGAGAGAGAAAGAGAGAGAGAGAATAGTGGGGGAAGAGAGAGAGAGGGGAGGCGGCAGATTGGTGCGGTGACTGACAGATCGCAGCATTAGTATTCAGATCCAGGCCGGCCCTTTGATATCGCTTTGCCGCAAGCCGACGGGAGTCCGGAACCGTCCGCGGAATTCGCTCTCCTGCCCCCACCGCGCGGCGTCACCCCCAAACTCACGTCCTCCACGCGCCCTGCGCCATACACGAGCCGGGGCCCGGGAGGAGGATGAAGTGACCCGCCATTTTCAAGACAAACCCCGCCACCCTCCGCTGTTGACGTTGTCCTCCGTTTCCGGAACGGAAACAGAAAGGTGAACGCGTGTTAAAGCCCCCCACCCACCACCCCACCCCACCCACGCACTCCAGATGTGCACGAGCTCGGCGCCTGTCACCCGCGACATCAAGCCCCGCCGACCAAAACTCATTTAGACGCAGCACATCTGCTCCCGCTTCTCGGGGCGGGGCCACGCCGCTGGTTCGCGGGCACGTTCCGGACCCGAGGACGACCCGAGGCGCGTGGTCCCGCGAGCAGACGGACAACGGAGGTGCTGAGTCACCGCGCGCAAGCTCCGTCCACGCCGGCGCGCCGGAGGCCTTTTCGCAGTCGTGAGCGTGCAGGGGTGGCTTCTCTCCGATTCTGAGGCGTCTGAAGGATTCACGCTGCACCTCTCGACCTTTCTGAAGGCGCGTATTGAAACTTTCATGATAATTCCCTGAGGACATTGTATAGAAAACATTTCGAGATGCACTTCTCACAACCTGACAGGTCAATGTATGACAAGCTTAATAATGCAGGAGAGAAAAGAAGATGCATCAATTTTCCATAGTTTTAAATCCAACTGAAGAAGGAGAAGTTTCAGAAAACAGAATCCAAAAGAAACAGTTCAAATGCTCTTGTCTGAAAGTAGCCTTAAACAGAGGTGTTTGTAATGGGTGGTAGGCTGGTAGTGGCCTAGTGGGTAACACACTCGCCTATGAACCATAAGACCCAGGTTCAAACCCCACTTACTACCATCGTGTCCCTGAGCAAGACACTTAACCCTGAGTGTCTCCAGGGGGGGACTGTCCCTGTAAATACTGATTGTAAGTCGCTCTGGATAAGCAATAGGATAGATAGATAGATAGATAGATAGATAGATAGATAGATAGATAGATAGATAGATAGATAGATAGATAGATAGATAGATAGATAGATAGATAGATAGATAGATAGATAGATAGATAGATAGATAGATAGATAGATAGATAGATAGATAGATTCAACTGTAAGAATTGTCTCTATCTAAGCAGAAATGAACCATGACAGCACACAACAGTTTTTTATTTCCCTCTTCTGTGGTTTGTGTTCTACAGTACACATTTTTGAATCGGAGTAATGCTTACCTTCTTGTTCCTGACAATGCTCATTCGATGACATCTTCACACTTGATTCTGTGTCCTCCCATTTCATCAGATCAGACTGAAAGCAGCAGTGCCTTTGACAGCTAGCTGTTGTCTGGAAGGACCCCGGCGTGTCGCTTTGAAGCTGAATTTTGAGCCTGCTCTGAGAAGAAGCTTATGTTCACCCTCCAGCCCATTTCTTGGCAGTGGAATTATCATGAACTTTTCAGCTCATAAGGTCTTATTCATGGCAGTTGGTCAAGTAAACTGATTTTTAAAACAGTTTAAAAACCAAACATCTTTAGGAGTAACTGTTTGATCCAGAAGATTTTAATTGCTAGGGTGATTAGAAGGCAACATAAAAATGGTATAAGGGGGGGGGTCAGTGTTTTTCAGTGAAGTGAAGTGAAACACTGCAGCACAGCACATGGTGACACAACGAAATGTGTCCTCTGCTTTTAACCATCACCCTTGGTGAGCAGTGGGCAGCCATGACAGGGGCCCGGAGAGCGGTGTGTGGGGCCTCAGCGGAACCTTGGCTGCTTGGGATTCGAACCGGCAACCTTTTGAGTCATGGAGTTCTGACCACGAACTGACTCAGCTCTCCAATCCCTCGATTCAATTCAAAGTACAATCATTCTCTCCCCTTTTCTAGCAAGTCCATTTCCTGTTTCTTCCCTATTTTCCTGTGTGAACACTGGCTGCAGTGTATACGGACTCATGCTGACGGATTAAACGTGCAATACCCATCTGCTCCTTTCCACCATACTGCTGTTGGGTTCCCTCATATAGCAAAAATTTCATGAACGCTGCCCCGCTTCTGCCCTGACAGATATCCATTTTCTGAAATACCAATACCATACAAGCAAGACCAAGTACATCCACATACCTACACTTACAATACATGCTTACTGTACACAACGGGTCAAACGTTAGGGCAGACCTACTCATTCATGGCTCTTGCATTTTTTACATTATTAAACAAAACTGAATAAAACACAGGACGTGAGGTTTTGTAATAAAAGAAAAAAAAAAACACAATTAACAAACAAGGCCATCTAAGTTGGACAACGAGGGCGGTTTCCAGTAGTCCAGAAGGTTTGTGCTGAACGCTTATTATTCATTCATGTTAATGAGCATCTCATGAAGCGGCTTCTGATGACGACAACAGTGAACAAAGCCGCCATGAAGGTAGAAAGAGCCGACAGATTCATCAAACGCAGTCCTCCTGATTGTTCAGCAATTGTCTCCATTTTTGTCTCCATAACCGGAACAAAGTAAGATGCGTCCAAACTTTTGACTGGTAGTGTATTTGTTCATCCAATTCAGCATTTGATCCTACCATTGTGTGGTTGTGTAGTATTTATTTGTTTGCTTGCCCTACCCTTTCACAAGTAAATAAATCACAGTCTGTTGAAATGGCTGAGCAGATAAAACCGCAACTGGCCTTAAATGCACTTCGGCGTGAACCTAGATGCTGAAGCAGAGTTCGGTGCAAAATGTCCGCCCTGCAAACGAGAATAATAAAACTGAGGCCTTCAGACAATTGAAATCTGTGTGTCCTCTGTCTGAACCGGCAGAGAGGGGAAAAAAAGTGTTTAAGCCATTAAATTCCCAGGATCAGCACCCTAGACAGCTCCAGGAGACAGATAGAATAAACGTACGGAACCGGACCTACTGACAGCTTGGTCTGAATTTACATGTTTAAAGAAATTTGTCCTATTATAACAACTTTCGTCCGATAATATTTTAGATTCATTAAACCTTTCAGCCGCAGATCTTCACAGCAATCTTCATCTTCCCGCTGGCATTGCATCATGGTCCGTCTCTCTGTATCTGAACTGACTTTGTTCAGCCTGAGAAGCAGTCGAGACGTATTAGAATACATGTGGGAAGTTTTGGGTGGGTCGTCTCCGGCTGGCAGTAAAACAGCAGGAACAACCTGTTATGTGTGCGGGAAACGGAATTCCAAGTGAAGCCGGAGCGATCTGGCGCGAGCCTTGATCTGTTAAAGCCATTAGGCACTGCGGCGTAACAGAACCCTTCTTCCAAACATGATCGTCTGCATCTCGAGTGATGAGCATCTACTTCATTATCGTCTTTCTGGCAACTTCAGCTTTCATCCCGCCCGCAGCAGTAAGACCTGCTAAAGCGCATTTTTCTTGCCTTCACATGCCAGCTTTGCTAACTAGTTCCTGGCTTCAAAGGGCAGCATTTCCTTCAGCGGAGGATGTTATGGCAGGGCTGCTGATGGACGACTTTTTTTTTTTTTTTTTTTTAAGTCAGACATCTCAGTCAGCGTTCCAATCACTCCTTTTGAATTGGCTCCCTATTGACAGCAATTATTGCCAATGTCATCACCTCCCATCACAAGAACCAGAGTCAAGTTGTTTGTTCTGCTGAAAGCTTTACTGCTTGTTCCCACTCACAAGTGAGGCACTTTTTGGTTTGTGGCAACAGAGCTTGTTGTTAATGATGTGCGGTGTATACCTATTCCCTTCTGGTGAAACATAGACTGGTGATTGTGGCATGATGGGGATGCAGTGGCACCGACAATTTTCACACGTACTAAGCGGAACAAAGATAATGTTACAAACCTCAGACACCCTGGCTTGCATACCGGGAAAAAAAAACCATTGTGGAGTATAATCACATGCAAACCAAAAGGTTATAGTAACACGTAAACCTGGTTATATGGCAAAAAAAAAACATTTGATTGATGTATTTAGCATTACTCTGAGAAATGGCTGGGTCCAAGCATTTAAAAATGTCACACCTCCGGCCTTGATGCCTCGATCTCAGTCACCTGTCTACTGCTCTACATCTGAAACTTCTGTTTTTGTGTAAACATACGGGCAGTGCTCTTGTACATTAAAGCCTGCTCCTTTTACACTCTGTTTCGCACTTGGGTCCGAAGAGTCTTGCCGCGGTGTGACAGTTGAATAGCCTGTTCTAGTTTAATTGCTTAGCATGGCACAGTCTGTCAGAACAGTATAATAATGATGAGGATGAGCCTGTTGTGATAGCAATTGTTGGGGAATTTATGTATTTGCTGAAGACAGATGTGCTGAAAACAGATTTTTTTTTTTCCATAATTCCTGACTCATGAAATTTTGAAGTTAATGGTGCACTCATGACAGAAAAAAAATAGTGCGGGGTTCCGGTGGAGTGATAGGTGTGCTGAGAAAAAACTAAAAAGGACACTTGACCTACAACCCTAAAACTTTATAGGATCCTTTCAGTCTCAGGTCTGATCAATGACCACTAGTCCCCGACACTGGACACCCTTTAATTGCACATTGTAAGGTTTGTTTATACTGCACAAAACAAAGTGATTCCAGGAAGAGAAATCAAATTTCTTTTTATGTTGTCCTGTGTTATTATGTTTCCTGATCATATTCGCCTGTGTATGATTGTATAAAGCTGCCCTGTTTGTGTCTGTACGCTGTCGGTTCATTGTTACTTGATGTCTTCTCTGTCCTGTTCACCATGTATTACACCCTTGTTTTGTAACGTATTCCATGTCCAGCCATCGTTTCCGATCTACTGCCTCACCGTGTTAAATCTTCTCTCATCCGCCATTTTTCATTTGCTTGTAATGAAACAAGCTGCCATAATGATCCAGAGCTGGTGATACTGGTAAAGACATGCTGAAAAAAAAACCCTCTAAAGTTTTGATTAGATTTCTTCAGTCGCAAACAATGTCCATGGTGTTACCTAGAGACTTGGGACCCACCCCAGTGGCTGGGCTTCAGGTCACTGTTTATTTTTGTTTATTCTTTATCAGTTTATTATACTTTTTCCTGGCTCCTTTTATGCATTGCCTTGCAAGGTTTTCTGTAAAATCAGGGATGATTGAATTCTCCCTCTATGCAGCAAGGTCTTCCTCCATCTTTTACAAAAAAATTTGGTACTGAAAAGTTAGTGTTTACAACATGTCAAAGTCCAGACAAACTGGAACCTTTCATTAAATCAAAAGGCAGAGTTGAAGATTTCGTGCAGCAGTTTGGGTTTTAGGGATGTAATCTTGACTGAAATTGCTGGCATAAAACCCTCAGAGGAAATCACAAGCCCATTACACTGGGCAGATTTATTTGAATAATCAATGTGTGCCGTCAAGATGAGCAGTTTTAGCCTGACTCCGCAAAAAAAAATCAGTCAGCACCCACCTCAAACTTTTTCTTTTCTTTGCTTTTTCTTAACACAGCACCAGCCTTATTGTTTCTTCCTTAAATTAAAAAAAATCCCTTATTTACCTTGCAGGCCACATTCCAACTCGATGGAGAGCCTACATATTCCCACACGGATTTCCAATTTTCCAATCGGCCAGGGACTTTTGCGCCACGTGACCTCTCGGCTCGTTGCTACCAGCGTTGCCTCCTCACGCTGCTGCAAATGAGGTTGCCAGGTGGCCGTGTAGCATGATTGTTATGGTAACAAATGCACGGTGTCTGCTGCTTTGTCTGTTGCGATAATGAGGAGAGTGATAGCAGTTGACCCGGTTGAAGGACGATTCAAGAAGACTTCACAAAGATCAAAGTGAGTCATGTAAGAGGTTTGTGACTAATACAGGTTTGGCTTCTGCACAACATCTTCTTGCACAGATCACACACACTCTCACATATGTTTTTTTTTTTTTTCATTTTAACACAGCTCCAGAAAAGAACCAAAAACCTCAACATGCACCATTGGGCCTTCATAAGATCACAGTGTCCTGTTCTAAAACCTGAAAGCACCAGGTTCAATGCAATTATTGGTCATCTCCAACTCTGCATCTGACCTTGCCATTTTATTGATGTCTTTCGACTCAGCCATGTTCAGCAAATGATCCGCATATTATCTGGGAAGAACTGATTGTATTGATTATTATTATTCAATGGAATTTGGTGGGGGCTGCACGGTAGAGTGCTGTGGTTAGTACAGTTGCCTCTAAAGTTTGCACGCACTGCCCATGTTGGCCTGGGTTTTGCCCGGATAGTCTGGTTTTCTCTGGTTTGAATTGCCTGTAGATGTGAGTGTGTGAGTGACTTGCATGTGTGTGTGGCTCACCCTGGGTGAGTCCCCACTCTGTGCCCAGTGTCCCGGGATGGCCTCCAACAGCTGTAACACTGAGTAGGACTAAACGATTAGTAAAATCAGTCATGTTGTCCTGTGATCTATTTTCAAAATGTATACTTAATTTGTCATTTTTATTGTAAAAACGATTGATTAGAATTTTTGACAAAGATATTTTTATATGTTTATGGGATCAGTTCATTTTAATTGATTTTAATAGGAAATAAATCACTATGTAGTGCACATTAATCCGCATTTCATAAATGTAGACATAGTGGCATACCACATATGTAAGAAATAGAAATATTTTAATGGTTGTGTGCCTGACGTTTTATGTGACTTAACTGGAAACTTTCTAAATTGACACCTAGAGTGCTTTCCTCAGCTTTAGATATCTCACTCTTGTACCATATGCCACACCCCCGCAGACTGGCAATTGTCAATGCAAAATTATTCACAGCGTTAACGGAGAGGTGTGCGCCAGCATTAGTCTGACTTTGGGCTCTGCACGAGCTTGTGGGAGCTGACCCCTCTGACCACTTCCTTCAAGCCCAGCTGCATGCTGCCTGGCTGGGCATATATCACTGTGAGTCAGGACTGACTGACACTCCATTGCCCTGATCTGAACCTCCGTCCAGCTCACTGTGATGTTGTGCTAGCCTGTTTTTCTCCAGAGCTTTCCACTTTTTTTTCCCCCATCCCCTGACCTGTTTTTTTTTTACACTCTTCAGATACCCCACTGATTATTTTTGGTTTCTTTTTTGTCACATTTTTTCCATTATATGCCATTGTGTTATGGCATATTTTATACTCTAGATAATGCAATTTAAATGTTGATCCTTATGTGATGTTGCAATTAGTTACATTTTTTGCTGAGTCTTCCCAAAGCCCACTATTGGTATTTCCAATGGGAAAAGTATCTCCCCTTTCCAGTGGTCTTGCGCTGCATGTTTGCTGCCTCACAGTTAACATGTAACAAATGCATCCACAGCACATTCTCCTTAATATTACGCTTGTGACAATTGAACTTCAAAGCCCTTTACTGTCACATGCTCTTCAATATGTTGTCTTTTATGTCTATTACTTAGCAACATTAAAAACTCTGCAAATTTAGCTCAGGAAGCCTCATGTAATTAAAATAACAGTTTTTAAAGCAGGTCCCACAGACAGCATCTGTAATCTGAAAGAGGTTGTGTGTTTGGGTGTTAATGTGGAGCACCCCCGTCATCACCCAGTAAGACTCTATAATCAACTAGCATTGCGGCACTAACCTCTTTGTGCAGATAATATACAATAACATCTGACCATAATGAAGTGGGGTCTACTGGGACAATGGCTGTTACAGTAATGACAGCAGGGTGGTCAACTTGTGACACAAGCTGGTTAATTAACATCATTGATCACGGCAGTGGGGCATGAAGCCCTTGACACAAGAAACAATGCTAAATGTTCATGGTGACACGCAAAGCGCTGCAGAAATGTGGTTATTGGTATCCATGCTTTAGAACTCATATAACATTGGGACTAATGCTAGCATCACTGCAATAGATGTAGACATCAACATGACATGGAGCATGGATCAAATCAGGGTTTACAGAAATGAAACAGATGCAGATAAAGAAGATCTGCTCACTAGTTATATGTAACATGGAGATGTATTATGAGAAATCGTAGGTCCGTGGCATTTTTTGTGTTTTTGTCTTGCGTGAAGGTCAAAATGCTTGAAGTGTCATGACAAGAAAGACAAGACAGAGACATCAAACAACAAATCCTGATTGGTCTGTGGCAACTTTTTAGGAGTCAAATGTATAAAAGTTTTCTCTTGGGGGCTGAGCCTCTTCTCTTTTCCCCCCAACCCCAGCTTTCTGGGCCTTCCTGTCCTTGTTTCTCCTGGGCCAGGCCTCTTTAGTCTGATTGTTTCTGATCTGTGTAAACACAAAAAAATTAATCTTTATGAAAGTCTGTCAAAGGACACAATTGCATGATTTACGCATACAGGGTATTTATTCAGAGGCAGGACACAGAGTATACAGGACAGAGTAAAAAAGAACAATGAGCTGACAGGGACAAGACACAATCTGGGTAGACATATACATAGCCACACAAGTAAACACAATATGTAAATCAGATACAAACACACAGTCACCACTTTTTTTCGATTTGTGAAAGTGTAGGGAAAGCGTAGGAAAGTGCAGTTGTATTCTGAGAGGATATCCAAGTCTTGGTTAATGACAAGAAGTCATGGGAGTGAGGGCAGAGATAAAGTCAGCTTTTTTAACCAGCAAACTGGCAGTTCCAGAGCGCACCTTTACTTTACTTTACTTTACTTTACTTTACTTTATTTAGCAGACGCTTTTATCCAAAGCGACTTACAAGAGGAAGACACCAGCAATTCTCGTTTGATTTCTATAGAATATTGAGTTTACAAACTAAGAGCCCTGATATGGCTCAGACTTGTCAGTGAAGATGTTAGAGTTGTACGCCGTTCCAACACTTATAAACCAGAGAAGAATGACACGAAGAAGTTGAGCTCTTTTACTTGCAAGGAGAGCGATCAGAGACGACCAATACAGCAGCCTCCAAAAAGCTCTGCCGTCTCTTCCGCTTCCTCTCTTTTTATTCAATAATAGGGCGGTACATTCATCACAGGATCACACCAAATAAGCTTATAATTTGCATGTAGGGTTGTCTCTTTGGTAGACGCTCCATCGCCAAGGTCTTCTTGTTTTTCTTGCTTCTCCGCGGCTGCAGGCCTCCTCTTATCAAGTCGCGGTCATTCTGTTCTGCAAACAGCCTTTAGCCCACCAGTTTCTGAAGAGACTAATGATTCAATGTAGTGCGCATATTAAAAAGATTAATATAGTTTAATGCATGCGAGATATATATATATGTCAAAAGGATTAATAGAGTTTAATACATGTGGGATATATATGTCAAAAAGGTAGTAAAGGTTAATAGCACGATAACTTATATACATTTTCCAACAGAAGAGCATGCTCAGAGATTGTTAGGTGCTAGACGAAGAAAAATTATAATGTATTTATACATTTTTGTATTGTTTGTGCAATGTGTACGCATGTGCATGTGTAAGTGTTAGATTTGTCTGTAATATTTTTTGAACAAGAGGGTTTTCACCTGCTTCTTAAAAGTGGTGGTAGTCTCGGCTAGTCGTGTGGAGGAGGGCAGGTTGTTCTACCAGCCAGGGAAAACAACGGAGAACAGAGATGATTGGAATCGGAGACCCCGTGAAGAAGGAATTTTTTAATCTCCTTTCGTTTGCTGATCTGAGAGAGCGTGCAGGAGTGTAGCTAGGTAGTAGTGTGTTGATGTAGGAGGGCGCAGTTCCTTTTACAGCCCTGTAGGCAGCATCAAGGATTTGAACTCAATGTGAGCAGCTACCGGGAGCCAGTGGAGAGAGGTGAGAAGAGGTGTAACATGGCTGATTGAAAATGAGATGGGCTGCCATATTTTGGATCATCTGGAGTGGTTTTATGGTGACTGCAGAGGCTCCAGCCAGGAGAGAGTTACAGTAGTCGAGTTTGGAGATGACCATTGCCTGGACGAGGAGTTGCGTAGCCTGTTGTGAGAGAAAAGGCCGAATCTTGCGAATGTTGTAGAGAGTGAACCTGCAGGATCTGGAGATCGCAGCAACATGATGGTTCAAACTCAGTTTGTCATCTATCCAAACTCCAAGGCTTTTTGCAGATGCCGTGGGTGTTAACAGTAGCGATCCAATTTGAATTGAAAGGTTTTGCTGAGGGGAATTGTTGCCCGGAAAGATCAGAATCTCGGTTTTGGATAGGTTGAGTTGGAGGTGTCGCTCAGACATCCATGCCGATATGTCTGAGAGGCAGGCCGAAATTTTTGTTGCTATAGTAGCATCTTCTGGTGGGAATGACAGATAGAGCTGGGTGTCATCAGCATAAGAGTGACACCTACCACCCTTGTTTGTGAAGTAGATGGCAACTGGGGGGAATAGATAATAGGAGTGTTGAAATTATAATCGATGTATCACAATGCAGATATGGATGATTATGCATCAATGCAGTGCAAAACATAATCCATTGTTTAAAAAACCACACCTATTTGTTATACTGAGTCCCACGGCAAGCACGGCGCAAACCTCACTGCGAGCACAGGGCATGTCGTGTTCAGAAACATTTATGGGATGCATTATATGCATTGATGCATCGATAATGGAGGCCCTGATAATCGTAATTGAATTGAATCGTGGGACCAGCGAAGGTTCACACATCTAGTAGATAATGTGAAACGGCCATCAGAAATGTGATGGCAGTTTGGTAAAAATATATGAGGTGAAGATGAAAGAGGAATAGAAGCTACAAGGTTAACTGTCCATTCCAGATACCAGAACCAAGAGTGACCTCGAGTTACTATTTGTAGGGGGGTTACTAGTAGCATTTAAATATTACTATTTGCAATATATCTAATATGTATTGTGTAATTCATGCATCTTATTGTCTTCATGCACCAGAAATAACTTTGTTTCGAAGAAAAAAGACATTCTAGTAATAGAGGTCATAGGATTGAAGCTGTATGACAGGGTTGCTTTTTAAAGCAATTTAAATTAATTCAATATTACATAATCTGTTTAATAACATAATTTTTTTATCTGTTTAATAAAATAATTTATTTTCAAACTATTGTAAAGACGAAAAATGTAAAAAATAGCAATAAAGAAGTATCACAGTCGCAGTGTTTTGTATGCATTCAGTTTTGGTTGAGGTTTTCTTTCTATGGGGCACATCTTTATTTTCCCTGGATCCGTGTCATCGCATCTCTGTGTGCCACTTGAAACACGTTCTTTGCAGTGATTCTCTTTTAAATCCAGAGTCATCGACATCAGATTCCAGGCAAGACAAAGGACTGTGAGTCACAAGCCCCAACTGTCACTCTGGGATCCGTTTCGCTGGCGTAATTTATCACGGATGGCAGTATTCTCAGACAGGAGCGCAGCTGCTAACTGCTGAAAGGGAGAGCGTAGTTGGGCCCAGAAATAGGAAATAAATAAATAAAATATACAAGAACACAACCTATAGATTCAGTTCTCCGAAAGGTAATTGGCTGCATATCCATGTGAGGGCCCCCAGATATCTCTGTCATTTATAATTGGACACCAGGTCTGACTGGTCATGGGTAGAATGAACCGGTCCTTGGGCAACACACAACACCGGCCTGCCATGAAGATATAGTATTCCAGGGTACAGCACAGATGTGGCACAGCCTGTTTTTTTTGGGAAGATTCTTGGCTTCCTGATGAATTTCTTCCCTACAAGAACACGTGTAATGCATTTGAACAATAAAACAAAAAATAAAGGCTTTTTTTACCCTGCACTGGGATCCACTCCATCCAAGGTGAGTACTGGCCTTGAACCCACAACCATTGTGTTTATTGAAAGTGAATGGTGAGTAAAGCTATTTATTGCAGGCCTTCACCCATGTAATGCAACAGCTGTTGTGCTGTTGGTGATATCCTTTCATAAGGATACATGTACATTAACTCGCATTGGATTATGCCAATAAGATCCTGCTGAAGTAGGTAGCAGCTCCATACACTGAAATTCAACCCTAAGTGATTCATTAAAAATCCTGCTCACCTGCTCCTTTTTCCTCATTGTAGACACACTTTATATACAGAACAGGCCAAAACACACCTTCTCATTCAATGTGTTTTCTTTATTGTCATGACCATTTACATTGGTAGATTCTCACTGGAGGCATCAAAACTATGAATGAACACATGTGGACATGTTCACCTATATTTTCTCTCTGCTCTTTCTTGCACCTGCATCCTCCATTTCCACAGAAATAAAGCAGTTCAGCTACCAATCAAGTGCAAAGATTGTGGTGACATAAAAAAATACATACATACATACAACATACTCCAAGCACAGGGTGTCTTCTTTATTTACTAACTAACAGCAGCCGCTCTCCTCCAAGCTCGCTTTGTGTGTGTAATAGACAATGATATGACCCTACATTGGACATAGATGTGAGTGTGTGAGTGAACCTGATAGTAACCAAGAGGCCAGGTAAAGTGAAGGAGTGGGTGAGTGAACAGCACATTGATACAGTGAATGCATTCAGATTCCACTGTTGACTGATATCTAACACATGACATATGAAAGTGAAAGTGAAGTGATTGTCATTGTGATACACTGCAGCACAGCACACAGTGGCACAACGAAATGTGTCCTCTGCTTTTAACCCATCACCCTTGTTGTGCAGTGGGCAGTCATGAAAGGTGCCTGGGAGCAGTGTGTGGCGACGGTGCTTTGCCTTAGTGCGGATCAGGATTTGAAACGGCAACCTTCAACCTTTCCCGCTAGGCCACCACTGCCCCATGAGATCCATGCAAAGTGTGCAGATGGTTCTGATTTAAAGTAGTTCATTCACACAACAAAATAAAACAGAAAAATTATTCATTATGACATACGTTTTCACTCTTGGCATGATTGTTTTATTAGGCAGTCATTAAATATCCATGATTTTGTCTTTGACTCCCAATCCCTCAGTGTGAATGGCTGCCCACATGTCCCTAGCCTGTGTTGCTATGCGATTTATTGGCCAATTGTCTGAAAGGCCTTTGTGTGGCCAAATAAAGGCTTGTTCTAGCCATTTGAACACAGTTTGAGCGTTTAAATCAGCTCTTGCTTATAAGACAGCAAAGTACTCCGGGATATGAATCATTGAGCAGTGCAAGATTTTTTATTCTTTTGTTTGTGTGGGGTTTTTGTGTTCTAAGGTGGCTTTCAATTCAAAATGTGTTTGCTGTTTGATTTTGATCTTAAAGCAGCAGTGTAGTATTGGAGATAGATATACTTAGAAGTAAGGTTTATGCATTATGCTCCATTGCATCACATTTCTAATACTGCAAAGTATTGTGAGATATTATTGGGCAAAAATAAACAGTCATGGTTTGTCAAAAGTTATTTATGTCTGTTTAAGAAAGTATCTATGTGATGGATGGATGTGATGATGAAAGGAAAGCGGTCAGCCTTACCTGTACAGTAAGCTCCCCTTAGGTGAAGTGTGGCTGTTTCTAATAAAGATCAAGTTACTTACATCTGCGGGTCTGAATGTGTCTTTCCTTGTCAAACCATCCGCCTTGATAAAAGAACTGCCCAAGGGAGGCCCTTCAACTCACTGCGTTTTATTTCCTTTGCCCTTCTGGACATTCGACACGTCTCCTCTCAGATTTTTAACCCCTGGATCCAAGGCTGCAGGCTCTTCTCATATATACTTGTTTCCCTACTTTGAAATTTGTCACGGTCTTCAACATCAATCCTGGCACTATAGTAAGAGCTTTAGTTTTATGTAGTTTTTTTCTACTGTAGCACATTTGCTTCCATCTGTCCGTCATCTTCCTTTTCCTTAGTCTGAAAAAGGCTTGTTATTAATGCTGCAGGAATCAGCATAATGGACAGCTCTTTATCATTGCAGTGCATTCACAGTGCACAGTATTGTAATGGTCCATACTACATTTACATTTAAGGCATTTGGCAGACACATTTATCCAGAACGACTTACAACGTGAGCGACTTACTGCATGGTGTTGGGGGTCACAGACTACATGGTCTATGTTCACAGCTGATCTGATGGGTCACCAGTGCAATGTTCTGTCACAAAAATCTGTTTAAAAATGGACACCCAACAGAAAAAGAGAATGTTAGATGTCTCTCTTTCTGTCATCGTGCGTGCTGCAATTTCCTTGTTGGTTGCACATCAATGGCTTTCACAGCTATTTAACATGCTAAAATCCATGCCAAATCAGTGTTTTAACTGGCAATTTGTCATAAAGATCTACGGCCTGAGACCCCAAAACCAGGGTTAAATTTAGGGATGCAGGGATTCCAAGCACTGGTCCAATAACTAAAAAAACATCTCTTCTCACACACATGGGCTTCCATATGAACTAAAGGGTAAATTAGATTAATTAGACTCAGCCATATTCTTCCACTGTCCCACGGTCCAGTTCATGTGCACATTTCAGGTGTTTTTGGTTGTGGGTCAGTTTTGCATAGAGGTTCATCACCTCCATTCTCCATATATTTGTCAGGCGGCATGCCCCCGAGCAAGAGGTGTGAAAGGCCAGCCATTTGTTTTGTGATCCTCCACTTTGTCTTTGTCGGCCTTAGAGAGGAGACACCAAGGGCGTGACAGAGCAGAAACAACTCATTCTGATTGGTCTGTCGCAACTTCCTGGGAGTCAAAGGATTAAAAAGAACTGTCTTGTGGACACTAGGGACTCTTTTACTTTCCTTTCCATCGGGAATTGAGGGGAATCTTCCCATCAGTTTCTGAGTCTTTTCTATTTACCTACTTTTCTCTTGGATCAGGTGATGTCTCTGAAGCTTGTTGCTTTTCCTCTCTTTTCTCTATCCTTTTCTCCTGTCTTTCATATTGGGTTTTCTGTAACATTGGTACCTTTTTTACATACAATATTTACATGTAACTGGAATAATAACTTACCTGTGTTAGTAAATTAGAAAAACGGTTCATCCTATTAACCTCTATTGTGCCATGCCTCTTTCTGCCAGGTAACATCAGGTTAGAGTGGTTTTAATACAGTGCTTTTGTGTGTATCGTGGGAGTTGTTGTACTATTCTCCAGTTCCACACCTTTCTGCCATTTCAATATCAATTTATGCTACAGGAGCTTTTCTGTGAAAATTGAGCCTTTGCTTCGTTGGGTCCAGGGTTGGTCCTTGTTTTTAAGTGAGTGTGTAAGCTTTCTTCCCTATATGAACTGGGTCCATCCTTCTTCCTCCAAAGTCAACAGTTCTTCACGGGTAACATTTGAAATGAGATGTTTCTATTTAAACCAATGTTTTCACTTCACCTGTCAGCAGCTTTAATGGTATGGGTAATTGGAATCTGTGGGATGCTGCACTATGGCCCTGACGGCTTTCACAGATTTTTGTATTACACGTACTGCTTTTCTCACTACGCTCAGGTTATTACATTGAGAACTTGAGGGCTATTCCTAGTGACTCATTTGACTTGGCATGTGGCGCCTACTTAGACACATAACTCTCCAAAAATTACTAATCAAATGAGAAGTGGTGAACCTTGATCTATGATAATACGAATGTGATTTTGCCAAGTGATTTTATGTGTCCTGTGGAGGTGCGTGGAACCAGCTGCAAGATCTGAAGTGATGGTCCATGTCAGTACAGCCATATGTGCGGTCGCAGATCACAACGTCATTAATTCTATACCCTGTGGAGACCATCCACATCAAATGTATTCCAAAGGTAATTTTCGGCATTCCCGTTGTTTTGATATGGCTTGATGTAAAAAGGTGAATTCAAACATATGCAATATTTTGAGTTTTTCACAATTTTGCAATCACATTCAATCCAACAAAATCATCAATTTATTGCATTTCTTTCAATACTATTACATAAATTTAGCATAAATGTCCCCCAAATCTTTCATTTAAAGCTTCACAACTGACCTACAACAAGTATTTCCCTTGAACAACAACACTGTTGTCACGTTTGCACCGTTGTCACGTTTGCAACACTGTTGTCACGTTTGCACCATCAATAATGACCATGAAGCAAAAAGAGACATGTGCCATTTAGGGTGACCAGATGTCCTCTTTTCCCCCGACATGTCCACTTTTCGAGATCTGGAAATTGTGCCTGGCTGGGGTTTTAGAACTATCCCGGTTTTTCAAGCTGCCTACTCACCCTAGTGGATCCAAGAGAAATGACCAGGTAATATATCAGTCCGCCTCATTTATTATCTTACTAGGCCTATGTAGACATTGGATGGGGTTTACGAACGGAAGACTGAGGTGTTTTTTCTTTTTTTTTTTTTTGTCCTGATACCCCGATTAACCTTAATTGTTTTCACCCATGACTATCAGTATTAACGTTTCCCTGCTGTGTCCCGTCCTTGTTCCGTCATTCATCTTTTATCTTTGTTTCCCGCGCTCATGTCTCGTGTCAGCGTGAGGCCTCTGCGTCATGTTTATTATTTAATAAATTCCCTTGTTTGTGAGTTGTGCGTTTGCATCCACCAATTCCATGCCAGGCATTTTTGACTAAGATCTCAAGTGTTTTTGTTATAGTCTGGCATACAGGTAGTGCTCCTCATTAACATTTCCAACATGACGTTAAGTCATCTGATCTTATTTTTATTTCTATTTTCTTAATATATAAATCTGCAGCATTTATCAGACACCCTTACCAAGAGCAAGTTAAAATCAGTAGTGACAGGGTTCATCTTTAATCTTCCTCAGGGACACAATTGTACTAAGTGGAATTTGAACCCGTGACTTTGTGATTTTTCTAGTTCATAGGCAAGTGTGTTGGCCAATTCAATCAATTGTACTGCATTATTGACTAAAACCATAACGGTAACGTATTTTGCTATAGTTGTTACGTTCTGGTATTTTTGGGGGTGTTTCTGTTCTGTGTTTTGTGTTGTTTTGCAGGTGCCTGGTGATTGTAAATTGAGCCCCACCTGTTCCTGCTGTGGGACAGACAGAATAAAAGGAGCCTTAGTCTCCTTTTTCGGGGCTGCGCTTGCCGTGCCATCCACCCACCCACCTTCCTACCATTTCCCTTTGACATCACTTCCGGTTTCCCCTGCGCTTCCCCTAGGAGGCGATGCAACTTGCCTGCTTCGGTGTTTCTTTGTTTTTCTATGTTTTCCTGTTTTGTTTGCTGTTATTCGTTGTGATTCGTTTCGTATGTATTTCTTCTTTATTTATATATTTAGTTGTTAATAAAATACTTGTTAAAATTCTCCGTTTCGTCTTAGTAGGTTACGTTTTGTGTCCTTTCTTTTGTTATGGGCCGGAGCCCCTAGACCGGCTCGTAACATAGTGGATACATGTTTTCACAAAAAAGTGAAAGTGAAGTGATTGTGACACACAGCACATGGTGCACACAACGAACATATGGTTTTTACGAGCACTCTGGTTTTTAACCATCACCCTCAACGGCACCTTGGCAGTTGTGGAATTGAACCCAGAACCTTCTGATTAGAAGGTCTATTGCCACCACTGTCCACCTTGTTCAGTCCTTAAGTAAAATTCTAGATTATGTCAATTTATTATGTTTATAATTGTTTAAGTCAAAACTGAGGCAAATTTAGTTATGTAGTCGCTGGTGACTGAAGGCAAGAGATTTTATTTCTTGGAATTTTTCATTTGCTTTTTTAACGCTCACTGTCCATTCTTAATCAGGCTGCCAGACCACATCCTGGGACACTGTGGGAAGGACAGGGCCCAACCCAGGGTAGGACTGGGATTCAAACTCACACCCTTGGAGGTGAAAAGTGAAAGTGTGCAGTGTGTGGGCATGGCCGTTCAGGATTCAAACCAACAACCTTCTGATTATGGGTCAGTTTAATTACCCTGTCGCTAACCACCGTCATAATAAATTGACCATGGAAATGTACTGACATAGATACGTAAATGTCATGATCCGGTCAGGCAGGGATTATTCTGGGGTCCGGAGTTCGAACCGGAGTTTCATGTTGGTCTTGTGTAATGTTCCCTGATTGTTATCACCTGTGTATCATTGTATAAAACTATCCTGTTCATGTCTGTTCGCCATCGGGTCATTGCGTGGTGATGTTCCCTTGTCCTGTCAGCTACGTATTTAAACCCCTGTCATGTGACATTATGTGTCCTGCTTCCTCGCAATGTCCAGCCATCGTGACAGAATGACCCGACCAGATTTGGACGCAGCCGACGACGCCCGCTGAGATCCAGGGAGCCGTGGTTTGGCGGGAGGAAGATCCCATGTATGGACTTCCCCCGGCCAAGATCCATGTCATGTTTTAATTGGTTCCCCAAGCGGCGGCCTACGAAAGCTACCATGTGGTCGAGAAGATCTGTCATGCAATTTTATTCTACTTCAGTCATGAGGTTATTATGAGATGCCTTCACTCACATGGTGCATGCTTTATATCTGGAGTCATAGCTGCTTCTGCTACATTCTGCATGTGTATAAAAAATGTCTGTCTTAACACAATTTCAGCGTTTCTGCAGAAACCCGGAGAGGGACGGACATTTATAGACAAAGCAGGATTCGCGATAGGTGGACGTGGAGCATTGATCAGTTCTATATGGCTAAGAACTCACAGAACAGTTGTTCAAAGGATCGCTCAAGATCTGTGTGAGTTGGATGTAAGCGATCTTTGAACACCTGCCACTTTTTTTTTTTTCTAGCAGTAAGGACTCTGTCTCTCTGGTGATGAATGGGACAGTGAAAATAATTTGTTCTTGCCAACACACTTTGAGCGTGGGGGTCCACAAGTTTGACATGCACAAATTCCCTAGCTACTGCAAATCAAGGGGTATTATTAATACAACCTTCATTCACTTGATCAATTATCATTTCATTTCTCAGGAAAATGTGTCAAAAGTTGCAAACATCAGATGGTTTCATCCATCAGCCTCTAATTATTAGATTGACAACATTAGGCACAATATGGAGGTAATTATTCACAATGGTCACAGCTGACAGGGCTCATAAACAAACACACTCTACTATTTAAATGCTGGGTCTGCAGCATACAACAGCACCCACAGACTGGCTGACCCTGACAAATGATACATCCAGGTGTATGATTTATGGAAGTTACAAAAACCTTTAATGGATCCAAAGACTACGCATTTGCAATCTTGCATAATGTTTTTTCAGACCAAGGTCAACTATATAGATACTTTTAACCACATGCAACATGTGTGCATGATGGCTGCCGCACATAGCTAATGTCCGCTTTGTGCATGGGTAGTGCAAAATATATGAATGGTAGGTGCACTTTAGTAGCTCTATAGAAATGCTAATTGACAGCAGCGACATTAGCAGACAATGACAATGCTTTCATCTCACTGATTTATCATTGCCACTGCACAATATGCATCACTGACGCTGACACATTCTGTGTGCCAAAAAGCTGAAAAAAGATCATTACAATATATACACACACACACACACACACACACACACACACACTCACTGCGTTTTCTGGTGGTCTCCAGTAACACATTTTTGCAAGTGATATTTTCAAACTAGCACCAAGTGCAGTGGTACGTGCTAATCCTGGACCTTGTTCGCTTGTCAGGATTAGTCCAAATACATAAAATGAGCATTTCATGAATAGAAAATAACTATCCTCTCTTGGTGTGTAATTATTTCTGTCATACTTTTATACAGAGCAGTTAAAATGGTCGGAGCCCAATGATTGACAGCTTTCGCACGTTATTTCCGCATTCTGGATGATATAAATACGCACCTTAGAATACATCACAAATGCAATCATCGTTAAGGACAGTGTTATTTCATGCATTTATTTAAACTCTTAGGTCTCAAGAAAATATCATGATAATTTTGCCTGTTTACAAATAAAAGCAGGCAAAAAACCTATGGTGTGCATTCTCTCAAACATACTTGATGTGAACAGACCAAAGGAAACGGTCACAGTGACTAATGGAAAGTTTGACCAGGGGCTGCGTGCTTGGTAGGGCTGACTTCAGCTCTGATTACATCTCCAGGAGCTTCAGACTGGGTCTATTTGCTTTCATACCCCAACATACAGTATGCGTGCCTCGCCACAATCGCCTCGGCTCAGACGGTTTAGGAGCCCTTCGGCCATCGAGCCACCTGATAGCATCTGTTCCTGGGGGTGGCTGTCATGCATGGCACTCAAAGGACATGCAGTCTGATGCGCTTCGGATCTGGTGCTATCAAACGATGCTGAGTAGCAGCTTTGATTTCAGAGGAGCCTGCAGCTGTATGTTTCCTCAGCCTTTTCTTCGGCTCTTTCGTGCAACACAAAGGCAGAGGAACTTAAGCGGTTCTGTTGAACATAGGATGAGGGTGTCACTCTCCATATACTATGTTTATGGACACCTCTTTATAAGTTTCAAAAAGCACTATTTGAATTCCTGTTGTAAGTACATTCCTGCATGCAAAGATGATTCGTTACGTGCAACCATCAAGTCTCATGGGAAATACATACCTCTGAACACAAATATGTACCAGCATACATAGTGTTAAAAAGGTTGGCAGCAGCCTAGTGGGTAACTTTACGAAGTGATGAATGTTCAAACCCCACTTACTACCATTGTGTCCCTGAACAAGACACTTAACCTTGAGACACTTAACCTTGAGTGTCTCCAGGGGCGACTGTCCCTGTAACTACCGATAGGAAGTTGCTCTGGATAAGGGCGTCTGAATGCCATAAATGGTAATGTATAATGTAAGTTTTACCTGAGTGACTGCTAAAGGAAAATATCAAAAATGCACAAGTTGCTACACAGGTAACATAACAGTTGTTCATTTTTGGAACATGTAAGGCATGTAATTTATGACATTTAAATAAATCTTAGCTATGCAAATACAAGTACGTGAAACAAAAAATGTAAGCATACATCGAATTCTTTAGAAAAACGTTGGGTGTTAAAGTTAGATTTTTTTGTGCTTTTGAAGTATTGTACAATAATGCAGTGTTTGTCCTTTCCTTTCATCTAACACACTTATAAGTTTATCAATGGGTTGTAAATAGATTCATTTAGGACCAGCATGTTAAAAATGACTTAAAAATGACTCCTGAACTGGGCCTTTGAATAGTGTTCCCATGATTATCTTGGATGTGTTTACCTGTGTCTCTGTGTGTGTGTAAGCCTACCCTTTTCTCCAAAAACCTTGCCTGTAGTCAGTCAATGCTACCCCTTCGTAATTACCAGTACCACGAGTACCACGCATGTGCAGATGTGCCATGTTTGAACGCTATGGTGCCATTTTCCCTTTTCCCATGGAATTGCGAGTGCATTTGGGACCTATTAGTTTCCCCTTCCTTATGTGTTTTACCATGATGTATATGTGTCAGCTGTAAGTCATGATGTTTTTCAAATGTATTTCATGTTTATTGGGTTTTTCACTTACATTGTGGTGTACAATTCTTTTTGTATTCTCTGTTGTAGATAACCACTCAACACTCGGTAATAATTCAGTAACCTTCAATAACTGCAATTCTTGTCTGGGGTTTGTGTCTAACCCGCATGCACCATCACATACTGTGATCCAGCTGAGTGCTCTCCTCTTTGTGTTTTCTACAATCTACTATTCTTTTACCTTTTGTGGTTGCAAGGCAAAGTAATAAATGTATATATACAACTGCAAATGTGTTTGGCTTCAAATCTCTCTCTGTTTATTTGCTACAGTCAAATAGATTTCAGTTTATGACATAATAGCACAACAGCAGACTCTGATTCAAAGGGTAAAATGGGCGAAAAACCGACAACGTCTCTTCTCATTTTCAGACATTATCATTAAATTAGTGGCAGGCTCTTTTGTTAAGTTCTTGGGCTTCTTTATAATCTAAAACTAGGAGACACTTGGAGCACTCGGACACCCGTGTGGAGCAACAGATGATGACATTAGCATAACCGCCAGGGAGCAATCCAACCAGAACAAATTTGAATTTGTTACATTTAACGCTAAGTGGTGAGGGGTCGCCAGCCTCACAAACCTACAATATGGCAAATGTATATTTTTATGTCCACATGTCCACATCAATAAACAGACACACTAAGGATGTTTTGATGGCACATTGACCTTTTTTGCAGCATGATAAAATATGCAACACATTAAAGACTGATGCAACCTGTCACTGGTTTTTTCCCCAAATTTGCCATTTTTTCAAATGCTGCTGTGGTTTTTAAAAGACTTGGGTACATCAGTAGTCTGGTAGGCCTCACTTTGATCAAAACTGGCATTTATTTAGCATTTATTTAATTTAATAAATTGTATGTATTAAATCTTAATTTATTTAAATCTCTGTGAGAATTGTAATTGGTTTTGTGTGTGTTTTAGCGTTCATTTGCACTTCATTTTAAACACTGACTGAACCTTATGCAAACTGTAGTTAATTGCATTACGCTTTACTGATTTGATGATTTAATTATTAATGATGAGACTGCTTCTCGTAATGGCCCTTAAAATCATTCGTACAAATGAAACCGAACAGCAGATGTGTCAATATTTTTTTCTGCCATTGCACTGTACATGATAACAGTTGGAACAGTGATTAATGACCAGAACTGTGCTCTGATGTGGTGGTCTGCAGCATGGGGGCTTGATAGGTGCAGTGCTTTGCCCTTTAGTCTTACATCTAGAACACAAAAAAATTACGACGCTTACTGTATGATGTGAAAGGATCCAGCTCTTGATAAGTATCAGTACGACGAAAGAAATGGTGATTGACTTCTGCTGCAAGGTAGTTCTGCTGCAACTAATTATACTGGTGAACATCCAAATGAGGAGCTGGAATAATTATTATAATAATCCGAGTCTGAGTCACATACTCGACTGGAGTACAAGTCCAATGTCTGAACTCAAGTATTAAAACCCTGCTCATGGTGCATAATGTAACTGTACAACTGGTTCATACTCAGATACAACAAGAGTAAACACGCCCGTGCTCCTCTAACTTCAGACCTGCTTTCCAATCTCTTTCTGACAAACTGACTCTGGATCAGTGTGTTCTCATTGTGTGTGGCGCTTGAACCCAGAAGTGGGCGAACTCCATTAGCTTGCTGCTGTCCCTTGGCTGGACAAACAACTTGTGACAGCAACCCCAATGCTTCCTGTCTGCGGGAGATAACTGTTCAGTCTGGGGGCGCTGAGCTCACCAGATGACAAGCAGGAAATGTCATCTCCTGGCTTCCTCAAGGGACTCCATCTTTACCTAGCAAGACAGGTCAGGACACGACACCGCTGACATGAACAAGTAAGGCCACAGCAGGCACTTGCTTTCTTCCGCACCAGCTCTTTGAGGCACCTGAAGCTCGACCTTTTTGTGAGCAGTCCTACTTTCATCTATGTTACCGTCTCTGCATTGTCACTTATTCTGTGTCCCCTTTAAGTACCACTCAGTGCTAGGGACCTTGGACACCAGGTCCACATGTTTGTCTGGGTTGGTATTTGCTAAGTGCTCATTGTTCCCATTATAACGCTATGTAAGTGGATTAGTCTTGTTTGTACAGTGAGCATTTATTTTACAGAAAATGTCACAGCATTTTAAAAAGAAGTTGACAGGAAATGAGTGTGTATGTGTGTGTGTGTGTGTGTGTGTGTTTTGTGACATGTGTGTCCATTAAAAAAAATGGACGTGCAAGGAACACAATCTGAAAACGGTAAATTGGTTTGTGGGGGGCTTCAATTGGCATAGTGGACCTCTCATAACTCATGGTGATCTTCAAGAGCCAGAATATATGTAGGATTACTTAGACGGCAAATTCAGCCAGGCTCTTCATATCAATATCATGTGCCACCAAATCGCATTTTGGAGACAATATTACCTCAAGGAATCCCCCATGGCTACTTTTATCCTTCAGTAGCATTTGAAAAGAGTTACCAGTACATGCTTGATGGGAAAAAAAGTGGCTTATGTGGGAGATCATTGTGGAGTTGCTCTAAGTGGTGCTTGGCAGCTTTAGTCCAGACCTTGGATCAAGTTTTCATTGAAGTCTTTATTAGTCTCAGTCATGACCAGACTCCTTTTAGTCTAGTCAACTTTCCTTTGAAGGTATGAACATTTTAGACAGATTTTAGTCAGAATTATCCAATAATATTTTAGTCTAGTTTTAGTCAATGAGAACCGATGACATTCTATTAATCTATTTTTAGTTGATGGAAATTGTATTTTATATCTTTTTTTTTGTAATGCACTTACCAGGGCACAATGGGCATCTGCTTTTCCAGCGGTGGGCAACTGAGTATGATGGACTGGAGGAGCATATGAAAATGTCCCCAATGCCAGCTGGGTCATAACCTCAGACAACAGCCTTTTCAAAGTAACCAATTACTTATTTAATGAAAAAGATTATTTATTTATTTGTTTGTTTGTTTGTTTGTTTGATTGATTGTTGCTAGTCCTTGAAATATTCCAATACGCTTCCTATCCTGGTCAGTACAGTCAGCTGAATTCTGTGAGTACCTATGGTATTTATCAGACACCCTTATCCAGAGCGACTTACAATCAGTAAGGGATTACTTACAATCAGGGACAGTCTCCCAGGAGCAATTTAGGGTTAAGTGTCTTGCTCAGGGACACAATGGTAGTAAGCGGGATTTGAACCTGGGTCTTCTGGTTCATAGGCGAGTGTGTTACCCACTAAGCTACTTCCACCCTAAGTACCTAATTTATAAATATATTCTCCCCATTATCACAGCCGCTGTTGTGTGTAGGCCACTGGTAGTGTGTCATCTTGTAGGCTCATCTTTTACCTCCCTGTATCTGAACAGGTCCTAATTGGGCACTGTGGACGTCTATGTGTTCCTGTTGCACTACATGAAACATTCACTTCAGCTTCTCTGACAGCACTGCTCTCACATCGCCTTGTACTCACCACATAACAAGGCAAAATGTGCCTACCATTGTGGCAAAAGTGAATGAAAATCAGTATATAAACACAACCGACAGAGAAGAAGACTGCTCAACATTCAGCATCAAGCACACTGAAGGCAGTGCCAAAAACAAAGAAGGCCCATGTGAGCAAACACATGTGCGTTTATCTTGTGACAGCATAGCGAGACGCCTCAGAAGGTTCTTGACAGGTCAAAACAACAAATCCAACACAAACCTCTGCATGCAGATTAGTCTGATGGTGCAATTAACTCCAGCCCAGTCCAAAATCAGAACTGAATAAAGGCACTTTGGTCCCTTGTCAGCGCCCGCTTTGGATTTCAGACCTGAGGTGTGCTTTGTAGATAGGTATGATCTGCATTATTTAATGTGTTTGGATAAAACTGCTGTCTTTCAGCTCTGCAGAGCTGCTCTTGTCCCAAGGGACGCTCACATTGGTGAGCAATGACCTACTTTTCAGCACTTAACGTAGAACAATAGCTTCTGAGCAGTGTCAAAAAGAGCGACTTGGGAAAGACATATAATATAGTGAGCATTGATTAAAACGGCTAAATTTCATTATTTTAGATTTTATAAGAAGATTTGCAGCTCTGAAAGGAAAACCATCTTCTGATCTTTTATCATTATAGATAATATGATTAAGAAGAGACATTAAAAAAACCTACATTATACATTTGACTTTTTTTTTTGTTGTTAGGGAGAGCACAGAACATTCTTTTTGACTGAAATCCTATGGGAGATGGGGCTCAATTTCTTGATCTGACGTTTTTGTTTGTGAAACAATGGCTCTTAGAACAATGAGACCATGGGCCGTATTTTCTCTGTGCTATTTAAATAGCCTATATAGAATGCAGTTTGAACATATATGAACATCATTCATTTTTGGTTGTCCTCCTTTATACTACAGAGAGGATATTAAGAATAAAAACCACACTGCCATTAAACACAGAACAGCTCTGAATATTAACAGCTTTCTGGTGTATTTCTAGCTTGAAAACTAAAGGTCAAAGATTGCAAATATTTGTATGTCAGTGGGTCGACACAGATGAACGCAATATACAAAAGGCATGGCTAATTGAATAAAAGATTGTTATCTCTTGAATCCCATCCATAATGGAAGGCAGCACACATTACAATCCTTTGTACTATAGATGTTGTGGTCACAGCTTTAACATATTTCCTTTTCTAAAGACAACTCACTTTAATATTCAGCACAGCCTACCAACAAGACGAATACTGTACCCACCCCCAATTCCATTATGTGCTCTCAATTGATTCCTCCCCAGGCGTTATTTGGCTGGCAAAAGAAATGGAGTCTAATTCCGAACCTTCATTTCTTTATCTCCCTTTTTTTCCTCCAAAACAAATCCATTTAACTCCTATAACCCTTGGTCCCCCGCGCTAATAGTTTCCAAATCTGGGCTAAGGTTTCATATCAATAGAAAGGATGAGGGTTTGGTTTCGGCTGCTCTCGGGGCATCATTGGCAGCCATGTTTGGGAAGACCCCTTCTTTAATCTGTGGCCATCATCTATCACTTAGCCGTGGCCTTCATGCCTGTCAGAATCGTAAAGAGTTGAGTCAATAGACAGTCCTTGGTGATGTGGATAACATCCAGTGCCTCAGGAAATAACTCTCCTGGAAAGCATATTGGGGAAATCAGGCGAGGCTCCATTGAACATGTCAGTCAGACACGTTCACACACTTCCACACTGAAAGGAACAGGCTAATTGTTCAAATGTGTTGTGTTAGCAGCAGGGACGGATTACGGACCAGGCCAGCAGGGCTGCTGCCCAGGGGCCCTTGGGGTGCAGGGAGCCCGTGGGGCCCCTAGCCCAGAACAATTTGCAACGCTAACTGTTTTTTTTTTTCACATTGGAGAACTTGCAATGCGTAAATCATGGGGAGAGACCTATCTTTTCCCGTGGTAATAACCAGGCTGCTGAATAGAAATGGGATGATTAGCAAAAGTGCTTTGATTTAGAGTATGAATTGTATGACATTCAAATAATGTTTGTTACGGTACGATCTGGTTGTGCTACATTGCTGCCTGTCTCTATAAACAGAGATGGGTAACCTGGTGCTAACATTAACGTGAGGTAGTGGTATCAGGCTGTACTGATTATAATTTGAGATCCAACTTACTGTATCAACTTAAGCCACCTTCTTTTCAGTTTTTCTGAGGTAAAAAGCAGCAAAAGATTTTGTCAACATCATTCTGCTTTTACAACACGGTACACCGCACAAGTTTGGACCGACAAGTGGCATGGTGACATAGCAACTTTTTTTTTTTTTGAGGGAGGGGGGCTCGCGAACATTTGCCCAGGGGCCCACACGACCCATAATCCGTACCTGGTTAGCAGTGCCTTACATGCACCTTGAGCTGATATTAAAAGACCACTGACAGTAATTATTTTTGGTTTTATATCGGTCTTGGTGTCCCCTAATACTGTATCTGATGTCGCTTTCTGAAACTCAGCCATGGTGCAGAATTACAGCCACTTTGATCCAGTCCCACAACAAGATTTCCCTAAGACACGCCGTTTCAGAGTCTGTAGCTTTAAATGCTAATGAAGAGGAGCTACACGCTTTCTTTCTCCTGTCTTGCCTCATTCCCGTGACAGTATGACTGAGCCAAACATTAAACCTGCGGAGTTCACTGTTTTGTGTGTCCAGGTGTCCACTATCATTGAACGTCTGTCTCAGAAGGGTTAACCACCTGCGACAGCCGGCCACACAGGGGCCCACTTCCTCATTCTTCGGTTCCGGAGCCCAGCTTGCCTCTCCTGGAGCACTGGAGCGGCACAGAGGGGAGCAGAGTAGACCTACCTTCGTTTACAGTTTTTGAGTTACAACCCAGGCTCTACCCCTTCTCTTGGTCTTTTGGGATTGCCCATCTGCTCTCTCTGATTGGTCGAGCTGCTGAATGCGCGCCGGCATGTCTGCCATCACCTAACTCTGGGTCACTATCCTACCTGGCCTTCTTAGCTGGATACAAAGCCACCTTCTGCCATCCAGACAGCGTGGAGGACGTCTCTTCCCGGCTCTACCAGCTGTGGCAGGGTTCCTCATTGGTCAGTCAATTCATTGCCAGATTCGACCACCACCTGCTGGTGCAACCCAGATACCACAGTGCACCGGACACCCGACCTCCTCCTTCACCACTGACACTCAACCATCCCGAAATCCTGGGGGAGCCGTACAGCTTGGACGGAGCCATCCCGGCAATGACCGCCCACCGAAAATCCACGTCATCATCGCTTTCGTCATCCGTGTCCTCCCACTGGTGACTCAGAGGGTCGTCCACCCTGCGGACATCCTGGACCCATGGCGCGATAAGCTCCCATGGGCAGTACTCTGGCCATTCGGGCTGGAGGCTGCCCACCTCCTCGCTGGAGGAACGCCGCCGTTGTTGCCGCTTCTCACCCCCCTGGAAGTGACGTGGGTCCCCACGGACCTTGCGACGATCGCAGACTGGTGCGATGGGCGGAGCCCAACTCTCGTCTCCCGTGCTCTCGTCGTCGTCCGTGTCGTCCCAGTCCACGGGGAGCCTTGCCAGCAGAGCGCAGAGTTCTTGGCTCGACATGGAGAAGATCGTGGGGGTCGCATCTTCTGCGCTCGCTGCTCACGTCTCTTCCTCGCTGCTGCCGACGCCAACGTCCTCGCTCCGCCCACTCACTCGCCGACGTTGTCGCTTCCGGGTTTCGCGGAGTTTCCCGGGGGTGACGTCATCACTCGGCGCCGCGTACCACGGCTTCTCGGGGAGAAAACGCTCCACCAGAACGGGTGTCGCGTCTCTCCCCTGGCGTTCGCCGCGCCGGGCTGCGTCCTTCGCGGCGTTTCTTCTCCTCTGCTTTTTACCTCTGTGCTTTTGGGGGGGTCTCTGGCATTCTGTCACGACTACGGACTTATGGGGGAAGGAAGCGCAGAGGTCTGACATACTGGGAAGGGGGTTTTATTATTAAATAAACAATAAACACAAATAAAGACGGGCGCGGTGGCCGAAAACGATTTAACTTAAATAAAGAACTGAAACTAACCCGTAGGCGTGTGGCGATTGCCAGAACTCAAAACACATGAAACTAAACCAGGTCAAGTTCGTGCAGAGAGTTCACGAAAATGCCAGAGACCCAGAAGGGGCGGAAACTTCCGGCATTTATGGGGCGTCAGGATTGGAGTCAGGTGTGGAGCCCAGCTGCAGGCAATCCTGACAGTTCCACCATACATTTTTTTGCAATTGAGTCATTAGTGTCATCAGCACTGTCATCAGTATTATTATCCACAAATGATGAACATTATTAGTAATTGGCCAATGCTTGACCTATAGCTTTCATTTTATTTAAACCTTAATTAAAGCAAATAAATGGCTCATGCACTATATCTTCTTGTTTCATGTATTACTTTGACAGCAGCAAACATTTAAGTCCACTTGAAGTCCCTTGAGAAAACATACACGAAGGAAGATGACAGTAAATCGTGGCAGCACAGCACCCCAATATTTTTTTATTAGTTTTTGTGTAATTAGCTGAACATATGCATTATGTACGAGTTTCTTTCTTTCCAAGACACATTAATGAGAACAATCTGTTGTCTTCAATTGCTCCTAGAAATCAAATACATTGATTTGTAGTTTTGTCAATTTGCAAACAAATAATAGTTGTGTTACACTGACCCGGTGATTTTGTTCTTTGACTGTATGATAATGTGGCATTTATAACTCAGTATTGTATTGTATCATTTAAAAGACAAAAGTCATATGTTGATGAACATTCAGCTCTTTGAACAATGTCTCTCAACATCACCTTTCACCTTAGACACATCACATCTATGTCCATGGATGTGTTTAGCGATGTACACAATTGTGATGCCTCTACTGAGCCTCTACATAGCTGTGCTAATGAAAATATTCAGGGGAGGAGGGCGTCCGTGGCTTAAATTCAAATGAGATGGGCTCCGTTCGTGATGGATGTGACAGGCGGAGAAAGTCCAGACGGCTGTATCTCACAGCATATGAGCCCATCCTGTCCTTCAGCCATAAAGCAATTGGAATGGAGTGCACTCACTCAGGGAATCAATAGAAATGTCTGCAATGTTTTAATATTTAAATGAAATTCATGTCAAGTTTATTTTCAGTGTTTACTATGACAGCAGAACACATGTTAATAATCCGTTGATATAACACAATTTTAAAATATGTACAGAGATGACAAAGATTTTAATTTCACTTCTATTTACACCACCAGTCAAACGTTTGGACACACCTACTCATTTATGGCTCTCTCATTTTTTACATAAAAAAAAAAAACGGCACCATTTCACACTCTTGGCTTCTCTCCACCACTTTAAGTAAGAACCAACCTTTCTGAAGGTTTATGCTAAATACTTCATTCTAAAGCCCCGGGCCATGGGGACGGCACCTGATTGGGATAATCATCATCTGGCCTGTTCACTCAGGGTTCCATGAAAAAGAGACACGTTAATGTGGACTCCGCTCCTTACCTTATGTGTTTAGTTTCAGTTTCCTGAATGCGTGAATGCAATGCACGCAATTAAATTGTTTACTGAACAACTGTGTTAATGAACAACTAGTCTACACCCACCATCATTCCCCCTGCCACCTCTGGCCATGCTGGTTTTAATATGATTTTATTTCATCCCTTTACAAAAACAGGCATGACTTACAATACAAGCTTGGTTCCATAAAACCTTGGATCCATTGGACAGCCATATATTAACCAGTATAATGCACCATTAATTGTTAACTGTGAAAACGCAGAAGAAGTCTGAAAGCCATGTATTTTTGTGTATGTATTAAAGTATTTATTAATTAATTCATTAAAGTAATCTAGAAAAAACTATTTTCACATTTATACAGACAGTACAAGCCAAAAGTTTGGACACACCTTCTCATTCAATGTGTTTTCTTTATTTTCATGACCATTTACATTGATAGATTCCCACTGAAGGCATCCACACTATGAATGAACACATGTGGAGTTATGTACTTAACAAAAAAAAGTGAAATAACTGAAAACATGTTTTATATTCTAGTTTCTTTGCTCTGATTACTGATCCCCCAAAGACCTTGAAAACATTTTTAGGGTACATGGCATTCCATCAAATATCAAGACATTTTAAATCAAAACTTAGCTGTCTAATTCAGAAAACTATAAATGGGGGAGAGCATAGGAACCCAGACTAAAAAGAAGAATGGTCTCAGATGACTTCCAGCCTTATAAAGGTTTAACAGAGAAGACACCATGCTGTTATTTTGGCAAAGAAATGTTGTATAAATTAATAAATGTTCCTTGAATAAATGAGTTTCAACTAGATATCAGATTTTTCTCTATTCATTCAAAAAAATCAGCAAACAGTGACTTGTCTGTGACGATTCACAGTCATCCTGGTGAATTTGTCTGAAAGTTGAGTCGTGGCAACTGGACTTTCTTTCTTTAAGGCAGAGACGTTTCATTCTGCATCCACAGAACTTTGTCACATCCACCCACCCCCTCCCCCTGCCTTTGTTTTTACGTAACGACCCTATTCAAGGCGGGATTGAGGTAAAACCAACCTGGAGGATAAATTTGTGGGCACAAGCCAACTTCCCTCAGATTGACAAATGTCTCTACCTTAAAGAAAGAAAGTCCACGTGCCATGACCTAACTTTCAGACAAACAGTGACTTGTTTCTAACCATTAAACTATATGCTTAAAGGGTGCCAATAACAGTAGAAGACTGTATATTATACAATGAATCATAGAATTAAAAAGTATTGTAATGTTTAAATATGTTCTTACAAAAACAGCAATAACAACATGAGTGTGTGTGTGTGTGTGTGTGTGTGTGTGTCCCAGTTCAATATTATGACCTTTTAGAATACCTTACACTCACACTGTGCCTTTCTTTTCTACATTCATCTTCCTTCCTTTATTTATCTATCTATTTATTATCCAGCACACTGGACATGAGCTGGGAACTGGAAAAATGTCAAGTTATTTATAGCTTCAGCGATGACTGACATGCGCTACTTGCAACGGAGTGATACGTCTGTCATGCGTTGCCTGGTATTTAAAGGCACTTCGTGACATTTAAGGAGAGGCTGTGGCCTCGGAGCTCCTTTCGGTTCTCTTTTAAAAGTGCAGTGCCGGCTCAGGCATGGCATGTACACCAAATCTATTTAAAAAAAGAAAAAAAAAAACTGTGTTGTGAGCGACGGGTTTGCATCGGCAGCGGTAATGTAAGTAAAAAGTCCGCTGTACCACTGCCGACACCACAGGGGGCGCATGACCTGCCGAGGGCACAATCAACTGAATATCGGAAGCAGACGGGGTCAACATCACCAATAAAGGATGTGCGGCCATCTTGGGTGTTGCTCGCTCTTTTCTGGAACGCCCAATCCAGACACTGAAAATGTATGTTGCCGACCCGGTTTTCCGTCCCTGGCAAGTTTCCCGCCCAATCGGATGTCACCATGATCGAACCACGGCCACGAACCTGGATAAAACCTGGCGCGTTTGTATTCACCCCTGCCCCGGGGAGAACCCAGTGGTTCTTCCCTGCCTGGTGCCTCCTTCACCCCTTCCCGCTCCCTGCGCTCCCGTCCGCCTTCCCCCTTCACTTCCAGTCTCCATCCCGAATCTCAGGTGTCATCGTGGTGTCACCAGCCTCACCTCTGTGTCCTCGCCCAATCCCTTCTTGTCCTCTCCCCGTCCGGCCATACAGTCCCTTACTTTTGCTGTGTCTGCCGGCGCGCCCCCGAACTCTGATCATGACTCTTCCAGGCTTGAATGTATAAGGATGAAATTTGCACAGAGCAGAAGAAAAAAAGGAGGAAAAGGGGGATCGTTAATGACTGTAATCCCACGGATGTATAATCAGTCTATGAGGTTGAGAAACGTGCTCGAATAGCCGAGACGAAACTGAGGAGGAAACGCGCAGTTCGGGACCAAACCCACTCAAGCTCAGGAGAAAATCCATCGTCCCACTGGCAGACGGGCATTTAGGAAGACGGTCAATTAAGGCCGAGCCCGTGCTGAGGACATGAACGGGGGCTTCTGTCATCTTGGGACCTGCACTGCCGCGCTCGGCCGCGTGGGTTAAATGCGGCGCAGGACGCCACGCCGCGGTTTTCACGAACGACTTGGCTTTCCCACCGACAAGGGAATCTAATGAGTGAAATCAGGCGTTATGGTTCAGGATCGGCGCAGAGCCCCAGCAGACGCCGCGCCCTTCGGTAGGAGCGCAGTCAAACGTTTCCCACATGACAACAGAGGCAAACAAAGACAAACAAGTGTGAGTAAAGGTTACGCCGGCGAGGAATTTAATGGTCTGTGCAAATTGTCAGCAGCTGCAGGAGCTCTGAGGCTTCATCCGGCCTTTTTGTAAAAGGCTCCAGCGCCGGTCGTGAAGCGTCTTGATTTCTGGTGATTATGTCAATCGTTCATCATATCACTGCAAGCGCATGCTGCACAACACACAATGGAGTTTTCGGTTTGTATCTAACAGGGACGTCGCTGCCGAACACTGTAGACTGTGTGCAATATTTCTCAAGGGTTATTGGGGTCTTTATGATTGCACTTTATCCTTTTCTATCATTGTAAGGCACATCACTTGTGCCGTATTGTGTTGTTTTTCTATCTATCTATGAGTTGTACATCTATTCATCAATCTATCTATCTTAATAGTAATAAATATGAAGGTAACAGTCTTAATTTCAAATGAATTTATTTATCCTGGTTTTATAGCTGCAGCTCCCGCAGTTGTGACCCTGTTTAAGATCCACATTCCATTATTCTCCTTGTATGTCCAGTATTGAATACCACTGTTGCAGAACATGGCATGCAACACAATAAGGCTGATACGGTGTGACCTACATAACCCACTCAAGACACAGGAGTAGCTACAAAACTAATGAACATGGCAGAGGATGCTATCATGGAGAAGTGTTTCTTTAATTTTGCTAATTAACACTACACAAGGGAAGACCAACAAAAACAAGACGTACCACAAGCAAATTGCCAGGAACTGCAATTCCTGCCAAGTTGGAGGAGAAAGAAGAAGAAGAAATAGCTGGCTGGCAGACAGTCCAGTCCCATGGGAGCCTGGATCTGGCCCTGCAAAGTATGATCTCACCTTCTAAATTATCTCCTGTCATATTAAACAGTGTGATAATCACTTTATGATCACAAGCATAAAAGCACGCCCACCAAGGAGAAGCGCTTCCTTTCTTCCTTATACTTTAACCATTCTCTCATCAAAAGAACAGCTCACCTTGGGGAAAGAATAATCTGCAATAATGCACCCAAAGATGCAATAGCGTCTGAATTAAAGTGGTGGAAGCTACAGGCTGCACCCACACAAGATCATCAGCCTCTGGCTTCCCAGGTGGAGAAGGCACCCCAGCTGAGATGAGTTATTCTGTCCATCTCCTTCATACGTTAATTATATAGCAATGCTGAAAAATTGTGCTGCAGTATAATCAATAGGTCTTATAAATTATTACTGCTCATTAATATTAAGCTGTTTGCGTGTACTGTACACGTTGAGCACGTTCTGGCGCTGGCGAAAGTGAAAAAAAAAATAATAAAGTGAAGTGAATGTTGTTGTGAAACACTATAGGCACAGCACATGGTGACACAACAAAAAATTAACCATCACCCTTGGTGAGCAGTGGGCAGTGCAGTGGTGAGCAAGACACACTGCATACAATGACCCGACGAAGACATGAGACAAGCAAGGCAGTTTTATACAGGCGGGAACAGGAGCAAACAATGCGGAATCAGGGGAAGACAGTCTCCAGTAAATTCCGGTCCAGACGTGCATGCCGAGTAGGTCTATTCATGAAAAATGCATTTACTCTGGAAATAGAAATGGAAGCAAAGCTAATTTGAACGATTGTAAGTCCATTTCAAGTATGACGATGATTGCACGCAGAATAGACACATTCAGATATATTCTTACATGTAGGGTGGGCACAATCATGGCAATCAGGGCACACAGGACATGGGACACAACGAAACCCAGCCTGGAGTGCCGGGGAAGTTTGGGTAATGACAATACCTTCCCCTATGGCACATCTTCAGGGTGCCATAAGCACAGTGAGGGGATGCTCATCCTGAGGAGAAGCATTGGGACCTCCAGTGTCAACCTGACACAGAACCCCAAAGCGCACAACTCCATGCAAAATACAACTGATTAATCACGTACCAGAACATGTACCAGGAAATGACAATGGTCACACGCAAACTAGATACATTCAGGTAATAGTAAAGTAACTAAAAACACTAGGAACACCCAACCTGGAGTGTCAAGGACAGTTCAGTTTGGGTCATGAACATTATTTACTGAATTAACATTATTTCTTACTCTCTTCCATGTCATCCTATTTTGACAAATTTTATGAAAGCTCACAGGAACAATGGCATAAACAGAAAATACACATACATATATAAATATACATTCATTAAATAATTTCCCTATACAAAAAAAACATAAATGAATACATTTTTAAATCGACTAAGGGTATCCTGGCAAATGTGTGCTGAATGTTGATTTTTTTTGTGTGTGTTTTTGAGCTGCAGCATCCTTGTTGCCCACAGTTCTGTTTCCTGTACTGTGTCCTGTTCTGCACTGACCCGTGTTTGTCAACCCTATTCCAGTTCTGGCAGCTAACCTGAGCAGCAGCGCACTGGGAGTTTTCCCAGGCCGCCAAATTAGCCACTCTGCCGGAAGCTCTTGAAAAATTCCCAGCTGGCTGCCAAGATTGAAAAGAACCTATCATTTCTAAATGTGCACAACAGTAAAAAGTACAGCAAAAAGTAACTGATTTGCTGAAATGGAATACAGAGATGGAGCGTTTGTTAATGCTCAGTATAGAGGTTTGGAATGTGTGCATATTGGTAATATACTGTGTCACGATGGCTGGACATGGCGAGGAAGGAGCATGCATCCGCATGACGTCACAAGACAGGGGTTTAATACATGGTACACAGAACAGGAGAACATCACCAAACAATGGACCGACGGAGAACAGACACGAACAGGATCGCTTTATACAATCACACACAGGAGAACACGATTAGACAACATTGCACGTGACGAACATGAAACTCCGGTCCGAACACTTGCCGGACTGGATCATGTCAACTGGTCATTGTTGAAATGTTACTGTTGGTGTCCTGGAACAGAACTAGTTAGTTCCTCATCTCAAAGATACAGATAACTAGCAGACAGTCCATTGTAATTTGGCTATGGTTATTTCATTTTAAAGCACTTTGAAAAAAAAAAAAAAAAAAAATTCTCTATCCCTAACCATAACCCTATATTTAAAATGTCACTACAGCACTGACACTTTTCCTTGCTTGTATCATATTTTTATAGGCATGTTGTTGTGAGCATGCTGTGTTCTAATAATGAAATACTTTTACTTTTTACTTTTCTTTTCTTCTGATGTGTTCTGAATGAAACTGGCATGTCTTTTGTCTGGATGAAGTAGGGTTTGTTTTTGAATTGAGACTTCCTGAGCATTTTTTGGCCTGGTGATTAGAGCTAATGGTATTGGTGGGTGGTGTGGGTGCTGACAAGCATGCAAGCACGGTGAGAATCCGGGATGAGGCCCTATCAGACAGCAGCAGGCCGCATGCTGACCCTGTAATTGCATGGGCAGTGAATGTGTCATGAACAAAGCCACAAGCCACAAAAGCCACTCCTGTTCTGTTATCTCTGGTCATGGCCCACTATCGGCCCTCACAAAGGGGGTCTCTGAAACAATGGGGATCGCTTTCTCTGCTATTCGGTTCAAAGGCTGGGTGATGCTGGATGATGGTGGACATCATGGTCATGCAGGAAAGTGGCTTTTAATGTATTCCTCAAGGCTTTTGCATTCATTTAGAGGCTTCATGTGAGTCACACAGCATGATAAAGCCTGCCTTTCATAAGTGTTCGGAAAAACATTCTTTCTACAAAGCATCAGTGAAATCAAACTGGGATTGAACGGGAAATGGCATCAAACGCTAACAGCCCGAAGGACCGGACTGATCTGGCTTGTCTAGCGGTGGGAATTATTCATAAGAGACCCCTGCCTAATTGAGCTAGCCTACAGCACTAATTTTATCTACGGCCAAGGTTCAGCCATTAGAGCAAAACGCCTTAATATTGTATGGCTGCAAGTGATGCTCAAGATATTACCAGCGAATTGTGGCTCCAGTCGGAGACAAGCTAATCTCAGGAGGTTGAGGGAAATCAAGAAAGACAACACATCTGCTCAGGTTATCTGTTAATGAATTGATATAATTGCCGTACGGGCGCCATTTAGGCAGGTGAGCGGTGATTCTTGTGTAATGAGGTGAGCAGACGCTGGTCAGACCCAGTCAGAGGGAGTTAGGCTGCCTCAGATCCAATCAGCTCTCTTTGAGAAAAGCCCTTTTGTGAACGGAGAGACCGGTTCGGAGCACCAGACCGCTGCAGTGTTTGCTTTCATTCCCTTTATTTGCCCTATCAAAGACTCACCAATTAAAGTGTCTGTCGTAGGTCCCCACTTCAGTTGCTCTTGAACCCGTCCATCAGGGTATTAGGTAAGAGTCATGACACAATAGAGCTTACAATAGAGCTTTGGCCATTAGAATATTTTAAGCAGGTAAGCTCTGGACCTGTGAGCAGGTCAAGCCATCAATTCTATGTGTTTTTTGTTAAAAGAACCAACTTAATACAAATGATGTATTAAGAATGATATGGATTGGCAACCAATAATGTGTGTAGTGTAGTTCATTTCATGTTTTACCTTTCTGCTATTTGAAATGTCAGCACCAAGTAGACATGTTCGATCCCAAAATCATTCATTCACAGCACAAAGACACATCTCCAGGTTCATGCATTTTCTTTATCCACTTCATGCTTTGTTAAGAGGACCACAATGGACCAGGTGTCTAAATGACCCATTCGCTATTCCTTTTAGTGTTTCCAGAACCACTCCTCTCCTGCAGACAGAGAGGACTGATAGCAAGGGCGTGGAGGAAAGGAGCAAATAAACTGTTACAGTTGCCCAAGACTCGTAAATGGGTGACACTAAAATTCTGATGAGATCTCACTTGGTGTCAGTAACCAGTTATTAGTTATCTCATTTACAGGCATTACCAACTCACAGCCGCAATGTTTCCAGGCAGTACTGAGCTTGTGGCTTAGTTATCTTGTTAACACACATTGCCAACGTGGGAATTATATTACCAGAATTTGATAATCTCGTTCCCACGCATTACCAACCCGTTTCCATGACTATCTAGCCTGTGGCAATGAAACAATTATCAAATTCCTGCACACTGACAACCCGTCGCTATGAGTTACTAACTCATTTTCACAACTTCACTATGTTGTTCCCAAGCATTACAACTTGCAGCCATGTAATGATATTTTTATCACCCCCTAACTGATCTGGTCATTTGTGAGTCCTACCACTGGCCAGTCAAGTTCCCAATTATAAGATGGCAGGCTGTATAGTGGGGACAGTAGAAGAGTCGCACAAATTATGTTAATCTTTCACACCATGTAGATTCCCTTTGAGGGGCACAGTGGAAGTGTGCAGGCTTCGACCTGTGATTCTACTGCTGCCCTCTTGATTCACTGGAAAAAATCTGTATATAAACTCACCTCATGGCTGTTGGAACAGACAGCGAGCACCACTTATTTACGAAATATTAATTCCCATTTAATCAGTATTACACTGCTCAGCTGTCGCTATTAGTTTGTCTAGATTAGTCTGTGATGGAGACATTTGTGTGGGATATAGAACTTCAAACATAGCTTAAATGAGAGATAACTCCCACGCTCTGTCTGCCTCCCTATTGCTTCTTACCTTGGGTCTCAATGCTTCGAAATGAAGGCTGCTTTCATCTGCCTCAAATGAGATAGAAAATGGCACCGGGATGCATGGATTCTGCAAGACTCTGACATGGCTATTTAACCCAGAATTCAATGCTTTATTTCGGAATGGTGACAGAAAATTGGATTAAAGTGAGAATTTTTGATTTTACATTTGTGCCTTTTTCTCACAAGGTTTCAGAAATCGGAATGACAGCCATTACCCTGTCCATAGTGTTGTAGCTTTTAATATTAAAGTCAATTTTGCAGCAATGCAAAAAGTAATGTAAAAAGGTAGTGAGGCAAAATACCCCTTAAACAGAACATTAGATGCTGCATAATGCAAAACATTTTGTCACTTTTGTCATTGTAATGATTAACATGCAAAATATTAAATAAACTGTGGCTGGGAAAGACAAATCTGTTCAAATCTCTCAACAACCTTCAAGCCGAAGCACTATAACATTTCCCCAACCAAACACACACATACACACACACACACACACACACACACACACATACAGACACCCCTTTTATTCCGTCAGACAGAGCCTGCAGCCAATGTAGCAATTCCTGCAGAATAATCTTCTCTCCCAAGACAGAGCTACTTACCCACTTGCCTTCAGCATGCAGCTTCGTAGTGGAGACAGAAATGTACGACGCAGCGCATCTCTGTTCTCAGGCATCTAGATAATGACTGTCAGGGAAGAGTAAAGGACTTTTTAATTATTTATTATTAGTAGGTTTTTTTTTTACGTGGAATGAGTTGTCGCCGTGAGAACAAATCATTTCAAAGCACCTGGCTAGACTCCTACAGAGACAAGCAAGGATCTGCGCATCATGAAGGAGTGTTAACACTCCACTGTTACTTAGGACCTCCCTTTTTTCTTTCTTTTCTGAAAAGTCCTGGGATGTGTCAGGACATCATCGTTATTTCCAAGACAGACTTGTTTTGTAGATCCTAAAATTAAGAAATACATACAAAAATCCCACTGATGCTTCATAGCAACAACACACACCGGACTGATCTTTGACACTATACCCATGTGATATCAGAACACCTCTGCAGACCTCAAACATCTGTTATAACCTACAGGACTTCAGGGATCTGCCACTGATGGTTTACGTTCAAAGGGCAATAAATATTGGGCCCATAATGTCATGGCTAATTACTGTATTTTTGGTTACAGGATAAATTATAAAGCCAAAACAGGTTATGCCATATGTATTTGTGTACATTTCTCACCTCCCCTTGGTAGCTTCTGCCCCTTAAAAAAAAAAAGCATAGTCATCTGCATGCCTCCATGTGTTCAGTTTTGTTTTTTGCATAAACAGTTGCTGTGGCGGGTGAATCAAAGGGCCGTTTTAAAAAGAAGCACTTTAATCAGTAAAGATGAAGACAAAGGCAAAGCGTTCCGTGCCAAAGACGATAATGAGAGCGCACGAGATGGAAACCGCATCTCTTGGACCAAACAAGAGCACACGCCACAAGAATGTTTTAAAGAATAACCGCACCGCCCGTTTGTCTGATGTTTTACGGTAATAAATAAGTAAATTGAAAAAAGGCCCTTTTAAAAAGGTTTGCTTTAAAAGTCCTTGGCCCAGATTAAAGTGCCGCCGCAGCAGCTCGGCTTGCTGTTCAGCATTTCCATGCGGCCGTGTTCTGGGAAGTACCTTGTGACGGTTTATTTGTATCGATTAACGCCTCCAAACGCAGGACCTCTGAAACTTGTCTCTCATACAAACCCCACCGTATATTCCTCTTAAACGAGCTTATCTTTGAATCCATTCTCACTGACTGCTGCTGGGCATCCTTGTTTGTCACCGTGAACAAATTCGAATTCGCCTCACTAAACCGTGGCTTCACAACGATCATTAAGAATCTTTAATTCCTCCAAAAAATCACAACCACGGGTCCCTCTAACAGTATCTGAAGCACCAAGAAGGTGAAGATTACAAAAAGATGGAAAGCATTTTCAGTTATTAAGAGATAACGTTTCACAGAATTCTAGAAAGGCAAATAAAGCCCACTGTCTGGCTGCAACAGACTTTTAGCAGATTCTGGAGTGGCGGGGCACTGTTCTACTCTGCAACACAAATATGACCTTCGGGGGTAGAGTTAACAGAACAACCTTTCCTGCGGCTTAGCCTGATGCATTCTGGAAACAAAGTTCTGTGGATTGATTGAGTTTTTTGACCACAAATTACAACTTTGGTGAAAAAAGCACGGGGATCATCACATTGTGCTAAAAAGACAATGGGGTCATCATAATGAGTCAAAAACCCTTCTCAAAATCTTCAATGGAATAACCCACCAAGAATAAGCTGAAGGTTATTCCCCCAACCTAAAAATATCAGGAGACATAGCATTGAATGCATGACGGGTCAGTAATCTCACAGAAATAGCTTTTGTAAGGACAAATGGTCAAAAATACTTTTAGATGGCTACAAAAAGTGGTTGCAGGTTGTGATGCTGCATTCCTTTGTTACTTTTTACCTGTTATTGATGATTGTAGTGTTAAAATATGTGTTTAACATTCTTTAACTTCATGCCTTCTGTTCACTTCACTATTTACTCTAGCAAAGCAAGGATGTCCGACCTTTGCATGCAATGCAATCTGGCTGTTCAAAAGGTAGTACCACATCTTCCTGTGTGTGGGTAGTAATAATGGTACGGTCCATATATGGTTAGGAATTGATTACCGTTTGCTTATTTTGAGACTACCTGTTCCCATTAGTTATTGTTTGTTTACTTGGTGTGTGTGCACATACTGTCAATTGAATTAAACCAAACCTATATTACAGTGAAAGTGAAGTGATTGTCATTGTGAAACACTGCAGCACAGCACACGGTGACACAACGAAACGTGTCGTCTGCTTTTAACCATCACCCTTGGTGAGAAGTGGGCAACCATGACAGGCGCCCGGGGAGCAGTGTGTGGGGACGGTGGTACCTTGGCGGTTCGCGATTTGAACTCACAACCTTATGATTACGGGGCCGCTTCCTTAACCGCTAGGCCACCACTGCCCCATTTATAGTAATGCTGTGTTGCAGAGGAAATCTTTTTGGGTGAGCTGGTCTTCAAGTAGTGTGAAGTAGTTTCTCCTGGAATATCTCCTGCAAGATATTAGTGGCGTGTATGATTTTAATGGTTTTTCTTAAACAACCCTTTTTTTCCTCGCAGTAACAAATGCTTTTCTCTCCTCTTTGTTTCACTCATGAATACGACTGTTTATTACTCTCTTTGTCACACATACACACTGCAGCATGAATACTGAAATTCAGTGAGGGAATGATGTGGACAAGATTAGCAGGTTAATTCAGTGTCACTAAGAGCTCCCCCATCAGCCAGTCATTCCCAGCCATTGGTGGACAAACACAGCTACACTTTGCATCATGGGAAAACGCTGGTCAGATGCATTCTCTATGATTAGTTTTAAACAGATTTATTAAGGTCTTTAGGTCAGAGATTGTCAGTGTTTTTACTTAGGGGCACGTTTAAACTATCAAACGCAGGAACACACAATACCATAATCCAGTCAAAGAGAAGATGCTAAACTCTCATAATTAATAATATCAAACAAAAAAACAGAGAATTGAAGCACATGTCTGTTGTGACAATGTGTCAGACACATGATAAACAGACAAGAACTGGATTCAAAATTGAACTGGATTCAGACTTAAGTATTGTGAGCTTTTGGGGTCAGGTGTTCACATGTCCACATGTAAATTATTATGATTTAGGCTCTGTACACCCCCACCACTGACCCCGCAAAAATATGACCACCACCCAAAGGGTTAACCACAGTGAAAGACAGAGGGAAACGAAACAGACCCTATAATAACTATAATACAATAATACCCCATGATTCTCCACACACTGGCTGCCCACTGCTCACAAAGGGTGATGGTTAAATGCAGAGGACGCATTTCGTTGTGTGCAACTGCATGCTGTGTATCAAAATGACAATCACTTCACTTTTACTTTCGAGGCCACGTAAGGACAAAGCAGGGAGTACCGCCCCAGAGAGAGCAAGAGCGAGCAGGAGCACAGGGAAATTACACAGATGAAGTAATCGACTTTCTGATTTCAAGGTCACTTAGTTTATCTTAAATATGAAATATTGTGCATGATTTTTGATCCAATCTTGGTCACAGTATGTGGGGCATTGTTTTCCTTAAGCTCTTTTTTACCGAGGCTGATCCCCTCCTACCTGTTCTCCAACAAATCACTTGTTTTTGCATCAAAATCTTACATAAGGTAAAGAAATTTACTCAAACCTGCAATGGAATGTTTAATCTATATCCCTTCATTATGTGCACAGTATAGACAGTAGTCACGTAAAACCTGCATGGAATAATTATACATGAAGCGGTGGCTGTGTCCCATGGGTGTAGAGGTGTTAAAACCTGATTCGTCAATTTTTTGGCAACCGTGCATTTGTGCTGGTTGCCAAGTTAAAGTAACCAAAGTGGAGAGCACAGATGATCAGTGAAAGAGGAGGGTTTTGGTTTTTTTGTTTTTTTTGCACACCAAACTCTAAAACATGACTGCTCGTTGTTATTAACAAAGTAAGATTCTGGTTTGAACAAATACTGCAGGGGACTTTGATATACAGAGCACATAAAGAATCTCATTACTGGTGAAGATAGTAGTGATCTTTGGTTAATGAGCAATACATTGCAAGGCAGTTTAACTGGACCTTTCAGCGGCATTTAATACAGTCAACCACAAGACTCTCCTGAGCATCGTTAGGGGTCTGGGAATTAACGACTTAGCATGGCAGTGGATAGCTTCCTATTTGGAAATGGAAGGGGACCACATCTGTACCTCACAAGTTGTCATGGTGTCCCTCAGGGCTTGGTAGTTGGCTCTGTCCTTTTCTCCCTTCGCACCAAATCTCTTGGTGAGGTCATATCTTCCCATGGTCTATCCCATTACTGCTATGCAGATGACACCCAAATATTCTTTTTTGCTGCCATCAGGAGCTCAACCCCAGCAAAACTGACCTGCTATTCATCCCTGCAGATTCCTCCCCAAAACAGGACCTTAAACTCTCCCTGGACAATTCTTCAATCTTTCCTTCAACCACTACACTCATCCTTGGGGTAACGATGGATTATTCCCTCTCTCACTCCCCTCATATTCATGTTGATTTCTCCTCTGCATCATTAAGAGGATTTGTCCATTTCTATGAACTTAGACTACTCAGGTACTTGTCCACTCTCTGGTCATCTCCAAACTGGAATACTGTAACTTACTCCTGGGTTCTCTTCCTCCTAGCGCAACTCAACCTCTTCAACTGATTAAGAATGCTGCCGCACAAATTCTCCCACACCACACCACTGCTACGTTCCCTCCACTGTCTTCTGGTAGCTGCCCATATCAGATTCAAAATACTGATGCTGGCCTACAAAAAGAAGGGTCAGCACCTGTCACAATAGCTGGACATGGTGAGGAAGGAAGACGCATATGCACAACATATCGAGACAGTGTGGTTATTACATATTGAACAAGACACGGGAAACATCATGTAACAATCACCTGATGGCGAACACGAACACGAACAGGGCAGCTTTATACAGGCAGACACGGGTGAAAACAATCAGGAAACATGCAATTTCACACTTGTGGGACTAATAAAGGTTGATCTTATCTTATCTTATCTTAACAGCACAGAACACCGGACCCGGAGTAGCCCCTTCTGTACCAAATACTGACAGTAACCTCCCCCCTAGGCACGACTCCTGGAATGCCACCCAAAACAGTCCATGAAGGGAGGGAGGAAGTCCATATAGACGAGTGGCGGCTGTCCTGTGCTGATGGCTTCAGGCCCCAAAGCACAGCCCATCCATGGGGGACCGGCATCCTGTCTGCTGTCCGCAGGCAGCCACAGCTCCGGTCAGTCTCTGTCACACCCCGCTGAATCGCCGATTCTCACCTTGAACGGCACCAGACACATGACCATGGGGCAGACATCCTCAAGTCTGGATATTGGAACCCACGAAACATGATTCCAGCGTTGGCCAGTTACAGGGGGGTTGGCGGCTCCTTGGATTCCAACGAGGCGGCATTGGCTGCGTCCAAATGAGGCCGGGTCATTCTGTCACAATGCTGAACATGGCGAGAAAGGAGGTCAGACACGATGGCTGGACATAGCCAGGCAGAAGGCAGGGGTTTATTACATGGTGAACACCCCAAGTAGTCCTTTTCAGACTGAATTCTGAAAGCACCTCCTACCTTAGATCTCTCATCACTCCTCACTTTGCACCTCGATCTCTTTGATCCTCCATCACCATATCTCAAAGTACTAGGGAAAACATTCATCTATACTCTTCTCTGTCTTGGTTCCTAGATGGTGGAATGAACTTCCTCTAGATGTTCAAACAACTGGGTCATTAAAGATTCTCAAACACAAACTGAAAACCTTATATTAAATATTTGGAGTAAAAGAGCTTGACTAAAACTATATTCAATATTGATTTATATATTTAAAAAACGGTTGGGTTCTGAGTTATTATGCAAATGATATCTACAGATCGGGTCCTAGTGAACCAAATGAGGGTTTTCAATGAGGGATATTTAAAGTACTCATGTAAATGTAAATGTGAACTCCTTCTTTGAAGATAATCGACGTCTGTGAATCACAGTCTATCTGCTTGGGGAAAAAATTGACAAGGAAACTTTTCCCTTTAATTTCTTCCCTTTCTCTGGGGGCCTGTTGTGCAATAGCTCCACTGCTACAGAAGGAGAAATCTGTAACTTAAAAGCCTGAAATGTGTGGAAGATCTCCATATATACCGCTGACCCTGCTTTTCTTCGCTGTCATTTAACACAGTCCCACATTTCCCAGCAGTAGGAAAAGGAGCTGCTCATGATTTTTTAACAAAGCGAAATCACTCACCCACACTTCACAAGGCATTATAACAGTAATTCATTTTTCATAAGCCCACTTGGTTTGAATGCTTCTCTTTTCTACTGATGTAGGGTATCTTATAGGGTGTGTCATTTTACACACACTTAAAAGTGGAAATCAAAGGGGGTATCAGGGCCTGCAGTTCACATAACTGTAACATGAATAATAACCTTGAAAGAGGTTATTATTGTGATAAACATGCAAAATATGCAAAAAGGCAAAAGTGGATGAAATTTCAAATGGGAAAAGAAGTGTAAGTTTCATCATGGCTACTATGAAACATTTTTGGGAAGTAATCATGTACTCTAATGGCATAAGTGGAGGGGAACTTCTAAACTAGCCTTTTGTTTAATTAAAATCATCTGGTGGAACAATGCAAAGAGCTAAGGTGAGACATATTGAGTCTCGATAATGGCCTTGTCTTATATGGCACAAAATTTACCCTCAAGCGACCAATTATTCCAGTTCATAAAACCCCAAGCAATGTAAATTGACGGTAAGAGTACTGGTGCATTAAACAGAAAGGCTGCTGTTCCACTAATGAGAACTTTACACGTGGTTGCTGGTTTGTGCATGTTTGTGTGCACATGGTCGCTCGCATGTGTTAATATCCTCACAAAAATAAAGAATCAAAAACAACATTGGCAAATGTGAAGATAATGTGGGATTTTTTTTTCAAACAGGAATGTGATTATTTACAATAATCTCACTCGCCCATAGGGCACAAGGTATGGACCAACAAAACCAGCACACTCATATATATAAAAGAAGGGGCTGTCATCCAAGGCTGTTACCCAGCATACCAGTTACAAATGTATTATCCTAGATTCCCACTAAGACATAAAATCAAGTGTGTGTGAAAAAGAGAGAAAATGTGTTCTGCCATGTGTGGAATTTCTAGATAGTGAGAGATCAAGACAAATAAAATCTCTGTGGACATTTACCAATTTTTGTAGCATTACCAAAGTACTGTAAATTACCTTGGAGGGGCATCGAGGGGCCGGGCTCAGTTCTGATCCAATTCAGCTGCCTTTTTTTATCCATCCTGTAATCCCCTCCTCCTCCCTCTCTCGCCACCTCACTACCCCGGAGAAAGCAGAGCCAATCCCCCAGGATCCGGCAAGGTCGAAAGGGGGGGCCACTGCCATCAGAGCAGCAAGTTCTCTCCATGACCCTGGTGGCCTGAGTAAAGTTCGCTTCAGGTAGAGGAGTCGGCTCATCTGTCACACTGATGGAGTTATTAGGCTGTTGAAGTTGCAGATTTGATTGGCATGAAGCTCTCATACTTACTGGCTTAACCATCAACCGTCAAGGGTTGACAGGAGGGAATGAAAAGGCATCAAGGTCCATCAGTAAAAACGAGCTGAGTGTCATGAATCCAAATAAACAATATCAAGTGTAACAAGTGTTACCCGTTTCACTCCTGCTCCATAAAGAAAACATCTGGTTTGAAGGCTTGACTAAAGAAGCTAAAAAGATGCATTTTTAAGAAGCAAACTTAAAAAGTACATGAATTAGAAATGGAAGGTATCTTTTTTTTTTAGACCTGCACTGGTCTTCCCAAAAAAGACACCTGATTTTTGCATTATATTGCATAAAACTGGCATTTTATACACAAAATATAACTTCTTTTTGTTACAGAAACCAGAAATTACAGAAGTCAGACCAGTTTTGCACATGCTGCAGCAATGATTCTTGTCCACACCTCCAATCAGAAGATGTTCACAGATCTTTCAGGTTTTGGGACTGTCAATGAGAAACATACATTTCCTATTGAGTTCAGGTCTGGAGAGAGCATAGGCCACTCCAGGACCTTGTAATGCATTTTACGGAGCCACTCCTTTATTACCTGGGTGGTCATGCCTGACCCAGCCATGGCCGAGACTGGCTGTTGGCCAAAATCTCACAATACAGGACCCCATTAATCCTCTCCTTCATACGGTGCAGTCGTTCTGTCCCCTTATCCAGACACAGAGAGAGTTTATGCCAAAATGTTCTGTTTTAGTCTCTTACAACCTAACCTAATTCTCCCAGTCCTCCTCTGGGTCATCGAGATGAACAACATGAACGCGGAGTCAGGAAAGTGAAGCGATTGTCATTGTAATACACAGCAAGCACAGCACACAGTTACACAATGAAATGTGTCCTCTGCTTTTAACCATCACCATTGGTGAGCAGTGATTGGCCATGACAGGCGCTCGGGGAGCAGTGTGTGAGGGCGGTGCTTTGCTCAGTAGTACCTCAGTGACTGTTGGTGTATTTAAGTCCGTCTTTCTCAAATCACAAGTCTAAGGTAATCAAATACTTATTACCTGCCCATAACTTTAAATGTGTTCCTTCAATTTGACTGGAAAGTTATTTGGTGGGGCTCAGTCGGCTCCCCTGGCTGAACTCCAAATTTTAACTTTCTTATTGAGATTAATGCAGAACTTTGACAAAGTTTTCTTCAGGACCATGTTCAGACTATCCCACCGAAGCCTTTCCTGTGAGAGTTCCCTCGTTCTAACACCACTCTCTGGAACAAGTCAACAACAAACATATAAAAAACAATTCAAAAATACCAAAAAAAAACACTGTCCTTCTGCACTTTCCCCCAACCTCTGTGAAAGGAAAAGAGAGTGAGGCAGAGAGCAAGAGCCAGAAACAGTCGGCATCACCTCTACAGATTCAATCCTACGTCTTCCATCTCGACAAGAGCGAAAGTGGTCATGGCAGGCACCACTTGGGGAATGGCACCGCCTTCAGCACAGATAGCAGAGCAGGGCCAGCCTAAAGTAATGTCTGTGACAGGAAGGCCAACATCTTTAAGACTGGGAACACCAGCAGCGGGAAGTTCTCCTGTAAAGGCAGTAAGTTATTCTGGGTGGATATTTGACAACAGGCATTCTTGTAAAAAAAAGAGAGAGAGAGAGAGAGAGAGAGAGAGAGAGAACATTCTGTATCCATGTCCAAAAACAAAGAGACTCTCCCCAACACTGCTAGCAGCTCGTTGCTGTCTCTGGGATCTCTAGCTGAGACCAACCAAAAGTATGTCAGGACCATTAGCTGCCTTCACACCTTCCCATATGCCAAGAAGCAGAAGCTCACGTGACTCCAGTGTTGAAATATCAAGCGAGGCCACATCTTCCTGCTAATCTCGATTTATCCTCTGGAAATCTTTTGAATTCAGAATGTAACCAGGAAGTGTTCTCTGGGGAAGATGGTCCAAGACCATTTTCATTTGAAAATAATGTAACCTATCAAGGGTCCATGAAATAAGAACTAATGCTAAAATAATGTTGATTGCAGAACTGGAATATACTGATGTTTGCAGGATATGTGTGCAGTGCCTCCAGACTGGCCAGTTTGTAATTAAACTTTGCAGATTACAGACTTGCTGATGGTAAACAGGGCTGTTCTGAGATCAGTTCTCATCGCTGTATTGACAATACTGGTCAGTTAATTTCACTAAAAAAAAGCCATGAAAGAACAGGAGGGACGGAGGAGATACTATATGGAGGACCTCAGATGGCATGTGGGTGAATGCGGCTGAATAAAGAGAAATATGAAGCTGTAAAGCCCAACATTATCATGACACGTTAACACAAGTTGTTCATGGCTCACTTGCGCAATTATCTGATGCTCAGCTTGCCAGTATATGTTGCTACTGAATGGAATTGGGTTTTTTAGTTTCAATCCCCATCCGTGCAATGAAGGTATTGAAGAAAAAGGTAAACATTATGTTTTGTGTGGTTTTATTAGTATTTTTAGCATTTAGGACATTCATTGGACTGGAAACCATTAGCAGGATCTGGCAACAAACAGTGCGTACGTTGAGATAAATCCGCAGTCTTAATGGTTCTTGGACGTCTGGGAAGAGCATTTAAAGCAGCATTTTAAAACGAACTGTTGCTGTAAAAGCCACAGCGCAGGTTCTCACCGCACCTCTCACTGGCGGATTTGCTCTTCTACGCTCATACCCACGGCCTGGCTCCTTCAGGAAGGAAAAAGAGATTACCGAACCGTATCTGGGAGCTGCATAATTAACCATCGTCTTTTTTACAGTAATATTTTCTTTATCTCTGGCTCCTTTGGCACTGCTCTCATTTCTCTTCCTCTCTCCTATTTCAGCGCATGAGTGCACTGTGATGCAATTTCAAGCGGAAGAAGGAGGTGTGCTTTGAAGACGGAAAGCCGCGCCAACCCCATTGACTGTAATCCATATGTCAATGAAGGCAAAAGCTTCCGTGTAATTAATTAATGAGTAGGTGCTGTACAAGGGAAGGTGTTTCTGTCTGGCGTATGGCATATTCAGACATGGGCACAGACTGTGACAACCAGACCCATTGTCTCAGGGTCACTTTATTGACACTCTGTGTTTTAAACATTTATTCTAATACATAGTCAGTGAATATCAGATACAGAATTTACACAAAAGAAAAAACATTGATTGGTCACTTTTCTGAAAATAGTAAATCTGATTATTTATGGCTGCATTTGTATTGCGTACTGCAAGGATCTCGTCCGACAGAGAGCTGTCGTCCCATCAAGTCATCCTGTATGAGGCCAGTCTAGAGGAAGATGGAGGAATGACTTGTCAAACTCAAGTTGGTTTTTCTTGTGCTCTGTACAGATTACTGAGAACAACAGACAAAAGCGCAAGAGGTTGGAATGAAAAGATTCGTTCAGGAGGTCTGGAGCAGGAGTGTGAAATTCTGGATTCCTGGGAAATTTGAGGGACATCATAAAAAGTGAAGAAAACTATCTAAAGAAATCCTTTATTGCTGGCTGGGGTTTTCTTTCACTTGAAATTCCAGGCTCACTATTTATGAGGCAGTGAGTTTGAGTGACAATAGGGACATTTTACTTCCTTTTGCAAACTGATGTCCCGCAGTAATATCTCCAACACAAACCACGAGCACGAGACATAATGTCATAACGTCACATAGTTCCAAAGCCTATTTGAACTTATTTTAACTCCTTTAATAGTCCGTCACATGAAAAATTCTGTCAGTCTGAGGCTCTTGTTTAATTTGAAAACAACTGGAACTAGAATAAATGTCATCAAGTCATACTCCGTATCCAGGATTTTTTTTCATCCATTTCAATTTCTGAACCTTATATGATTCCCATATAAGGTTACGATAGACCTGCTTACAATAGACCTTGAAAATTAATTTAGACTTTTACAGTGCGTATCCAGTGGGAAGAGCAAGATGGCTGCTAACACTTTCGAATTGTGGACAAATTCATTCAAATTCTTTTCATATGTGAAGATCGTGGTTCTTGTTTCAGTCATGGTTGTGTATTCAAATGCTTGGATCAAGCACATACTGAGCACAGAATACAGAAGTAAGACTAGTGTTAAAAGCCTGAGTGAAACTTGACAACTGATTCATTTATAAACTTGAATCTGATCATTTATAGTCAAGCAAAGTATGGTAAAATTACTGCTATTTTGGGGGCACGCGCCATGCGATTCTTTCATGAATTCCGAGTTCTCGGAGAATAAACATCCTCTCTGCTTTCAGGTAGTAAAAGCCAGATGATAGTCCGCAAAGTGACTCAAGCTTTCACAACTCACTTTAAATGAACATCATCACTTAAACGTCCCTGTTGTCATGTTGTCCTTCTCTCATGATGACTGGCCAACCTGTTTGGTGAACATGGACAACGTCTCACAGAGTCTATGAAATGGGGATGTCTGCATTTCTTTTCAAGGGTTCATCTGATCGCACTGACGCGATTATTACATGCTTATTAATAATAGCAGCAACACCACATTCTTTCATGGAGCGTGGGTTTTTCCACTGGCGCCCCAACATGCCATGTCTTATAAACTAGGTTTCTAACTGTTTTCTTATGAAGCGTATTTGTTTACCTCACCTGGATTCGTTGTGTGTTCATTTTACACCATGTGTGAGGTAAACTGTGTGTAGAGTAAAACGGCGTGCCTCTAACGTCAAAAGCCACGCGCCATGCAAATCACGTACTTTTGATTCGAGCTCATTTATATTCAGGATACAGACTTTCTGAACAGTGCTCTCTCTCTCATTCTCTCTCTCTCTCTCTCTCTCTCCGTCTTGCCTTCGAGCAACACAAACTCGACGTCAAGGACAATAATAAAATAAAAAAAACCACCAGTGATTAAAAGCAGCGTGAGCGCCAGGACAGCAGCTCCTCCCCGGCCGGGTGGAGAGGTGGGGGCGCGGAGCGGGACTGGGCGTGACGTGGGGAGCTCCATCCTCACGCATCTCGACGCGCTCCTCGGAACGAAGGGGAAATAAACGAGAAGATAAGGAAGGACGATCGTTTCTGGATATTCGTCTGGAAGAGAGAGAGAGAGAGAGAGAGAGAGAGAGAGAGAGAGAACGAAGCTCAAGGTCGCTTTGTGGGGAAGACGGTGGAAAGTGTACCTCCACCCACACACTGTAGCCTCACATCGGCCACGCGGATGCTTTCTGGGTGGGATGCACCGTTAAAGAACACAGTTTTGGACCCATGTTACGTGGATATTTGCCAAGGACATCGCGGGGAAACGCGCACGAAGTAGAAGGAGGCGCTTCGTTTCGGCTTTTATTGGGGTCTCCGGCAGAATAGTGCGTGTGTGTGCGTGTGTGTGTTTGTGTGTGTTTGTGCGTGTGTGTGTGCGCGTTCCGAGACCCCCTTGGCCGGCAGCGGTACCTGCATCTCGTCTCCTGTCTGGGTGCATGTGTGCGTTTTTGTGGGTGCGCGTCCGTGTGCGTTAAGACGCGCCGCCGTCTCCCCCGCAGGAGCTGCCACCTCCGCTGAGGGTGCTTTTTTTTTTTTTTTTTTTTTTTTTTTTTTGGAGCCACCGACCCCCCCAGAAAAACGGGGGTCACTTTGGAGATTGTTTTTTTTTTTCTTCTGAGGACCGGAGGACACCAAAGTTTGGCCCGTGGTCCCCACCCCCGACCTGCGACGGGAGAATCGGGATCAAGGTAACGGATTTGTCGGCGTTTTTACCCCGTCCGGAGATCACCATATGTCCGCAGTACATTGCGAGTGTGTGTGTGTGTGTGTGTGTGTGTGTGTGTGAGTATCTGGGTTATTCTTGCCTTTAATAGGCCATCGACGACAGCCGAACTGCTTTCAGGTTTTTTTTTTCCCACGATAACCCACGCAGCTGTGACAATTCGGTACGGAATTCGTCTGTTTGCCCTGCTGTCGGTGCTCAGCGAGCGAAGGCGAGTCCGTCACGATGTAGCAGCAGCACCTTCATTCGAACCAGAAATACCGAGTTTCTGTCCCACGGAAACTCGTCTTACATTATTATTTCCGTCTGTTTTAATCCATATATTATTTTCTAGTTAGTTAGTTAATTAGTTAGTTAGTTACCAAACCCGATCCTGTTTGGAGGGCAGAGATTTGAATTCAGCACCGCGGACAGCGCCGTCGTGAGATTTATAGGATCGTTTTATTAGATTTTTTTCACTGTTTTTTATATATATATATATTCATATTACAAGACCCAGACTTCACCCTCTCTTTTATTATCTATTAGAACCTACACACAATATCTAGACAACCTGGGTCATGTTCCTTTCTTTCTTTCCCTTTTCACCCTTTGGGCAATGTTGTTTGTCTCATATTCACACCCAGTTGATATCACTGACACGCGATCCCCCCCTGTCTCTGTGTCTTCCCAACACACACTCCCTCACACACCCATACACACCCTCGCATGGAGAAAAATGCTCAAAATGCAGCGACAAACATCGAAACAGCGAGGAGAATCCGGTGCCGTTTTGAAGGTCATTTCTGTCAGAAGTCCAGCAGCCTCTAGAAACGTGACGCGGTGGAAACAAGCACCAATTGGCACTCTAGTCAGGATTGCGACTGCCCAGCTACCGGACCCCCGGTGCCCGTGAACTCTGCACCAAACATGGTCCTGGGTGGTGCAAGGTTGTGTCTGACCCTCCACTCGGGGCTTTTTCCTTGTTGCGGCAGGTTGCCTCAGTCATGGCTCCTCGGGGGTTGGGTTGTGGTGGGGTGTTTGATTGCCCATTTTACGTGCCGTGCTGGAGAGGTTCGGTTTAATGGCTGATACGCCCAAGTGCAGGTTGATGAACTTGCATCTCTGCTCTGTCTGTCCTGATGGTCTGGTGAGCCGACCATATTCAGCCACCGCCCCGGAGAGGCTGCACTGGGCGGTCTGTCGAACGGAGAAGTCTATTAGTGTGAAATGGGGCGACCCCGAGGCACCGGTCTCCTCGCTCCACGGTGAAGTCCAAACTCCCCTCCCTCCCTGGTCCCCAGACGATGGGCCTGCCGCCGCGGCTGCTGTCTGCACCACCGTAACTGCCCTTGGTGTGGTGATTGCGAGCTCCACCTACACCTGACTTCCTTCCACCGTCTCACTATCTCACGACGTGTGATGGCAGCCATTATTACAACTGTTCTATTTGTCATGTGACTGGAGATCCCGGGGACCACCTCTCCCTAACACCTTTTTTGGTTACCCGTCTGTGCCCATGTCTGTACAAAGTGAACCCTTTGAGCTGTGTGGATATCCTGGTTCTGCTTTTTGTCGGGCTCTTGCACTGTTTGTATGCATTTGCACCTCTTGCACCTCTCGCACGCCATGACCCTGACATGCTTTTCAGTTGAAACGCTGCTTCTGCTGCCTGCGTAACATTACGTAGGTACAGCGGGACCCGTTCTGGCTTTGTAGCCTCATCCAATGCATCAAGGGTGAAAAACATAACCAGACCCTGCTATCTCAGAACACCAGTATTTCCTTCAGTTCATACAGTGCTTTACATCCTCATCACCACTGATGTGTAGCATTTACCAGTGCATCACTACTGTGCAAAAGTCATAGGCACAAATAAGGACCAGTGAAAATAAAAATCACTGCTTATCTAAGCTGCAAGCATACCCTGTATGTAAAATATGCATTAAATATTGATTTACCTAAAACATTTTATGGCAGAATTTTCATGAAACAATGACATTATGTACATAGAGAAAGGGACTTGCCATCTGTAGACATTTGTAGGAGATCATTCATTAGTTTAGTGTTGGGAGAGACCAACTGCCAGTTCTTCTAGCGCATCTCGACATGTCAACATGAAATTATTGCCACATTCACTTATCATAATAATTATTCTTTGTGTTTCTAAAACAATTTCAGTGTTACTGATGTGATTGCAGCCATTTTTACACCAGTACACTAACCACACATCAGCAGTGAAGTGGACAGTCGGGTGAGAAGAAGCCATTTATCAGGAATGGAGAAGATGGGGTAGAACCCCCCACTCATTTCAAAGGCAGGCATCCTTCTGAGATGAAAGTCGTGATGTCTCCTCGTCTGTGTAACAGCACAGTCTCCAGGTCACCATACAATATGTGGCACTACAACAACACCACCAACGCCACTGCTGATACCTCATAGCACCTCACTGCTACTTGTGGACTAAAAATTAATTATCACTGAAGTGCTTCACCGCAGCATTGATCAGTAATAAGGCAAGACACGTCCCTGGATGTTGACCATGTGCACTATTTGAATACAAGAAACGTGTATGCGCTTTGTCATTGGTGCTACAGCGGGGCCATGTGGTTCATTGGTACTGGTACTTTCGAATAATTAAAGAGTAAAGTAGTGAATTAGACCAGCAGGGAAGGCCAGGAAGGATCATACAGCCAGTACCTTGCGGCGAGAATAACCTTCCTGTGACCTGACAAGCAGGAGGCGCGTGGAAGGCCAAGCCTCCACAGAAGTGGAGTAGGCTTTCAGAGGCATTAGCCGACGATCTCTCCATACTTTCACTCTGACACCTCCCTCCTGAGTCTCTCAGACACCCATAAACGGGTTTCAAATCAGATTACCTCCCTTTAACCAGGCCCCGAGTCGCTCTCGCTCCCTCTCTGTTTCGCTTCTCTTCACGCTGCCTGAGTAAACAGAGGCTCTCTGAGTCAGCTCTCTCGAAGAGTAGCCTCCATGCTGGGCCACTTTGAGCGCAGGACACAAACAGGGGAGGAGGGTAATGAATGGAACCTATACTGCTGTTAGTGCCAATGGCCCACGATGCATCAGTGGAGAAATGTGGCCGGCTCAGGGTGGGACCGTAGACAAACGACGCACAATTATCTCAGTCGCTCTGGTGTGAACGGTGGAGGCGGCTGTGGCGGGCAACTCGATAAAAATAGACCCTCTCGCGATCATGAACCCTTGGTCGTCGCCAGGAGCGGTTGTGCACTATGGCTTTCTCTTTCTGTTGTTTGTTTCCACTGTCAATTCCGTTTGCACTGGCATTTCTCATAGTCACCAAACGTACAAAAATATGCAGAATACTAACTCAAAAGAATATTTTTCCGTAACACTACGTAGTGTTACTTGGCCTAGCGGTTAAGGAAGCAGCCCCGTAATCAGAAGGTTGCCGGTTCGAATCCCATACTGCTAAGGTGCCACTGAGCAAAGCACCGTCACCACACACTGCTCCCCGGGCGCCTGTCATCACTTCGCTTTCTCCCCATTTGACTGGTTGGTAATTAACTGATACATAAAAGCTCTAACATGATCCATGAATGCAACGTCTGCATGAAATGCAATAACGGCTTAAATGCAATATTTTGAATGCGTGGATGCGTCGGCATGGCTCCGGAAAGCATGCCCGAGAGTATGAGTATTCGCTCATTAAATAGTGATTATCCGCTGATGTGATAAGGGCCCCAGACAAGAGAACAGATTGTTTCTTGTTCTTCCATGCAATGATTTTTTTTTACTTGGTGTTATCACTATTTTACAATTGTGATTCATTGTATTATCTGGGCGTAATATTGTATGTAATTATATTTTAGGGTCTATTTCAGATGGTGCTTTCTTTAAATGATATAATATGCTGCTATATAACTCTCAACATTTATTGTAATTTCATTGCCGTCGTTGACTCAATATATGAATATGCAACACACCTTTTTATTATTTTAGATGGGATTAATGGTTCTGTTAAATATTACTTTTTAGAATAACCTCTGATCATGACCCCAGTTTTCTTGAAATAGACTTTAAAAGTGTTGCTTTGTGTGATATATATATATCACACATACACACACTGACACTAGCACTTAAAGTACAGACTTCGTTACCCAAGCTGCCTCCCTCTATCCGCTGGCCTTCCAGGGTCATTGTGAACCTTGAACCCATTATTCTGAGCATAGAGATCTGTTGCTACGCTTCGTGCCAAAGCCCTCCATCAATCTCCCCTCAGCTCTGTCTCAGAATCTATCTCTCCAGAGCCCTCTCTCCTCTACTGCACACACACTCATTCTTCCACCGACGGAAGGCAAGTCGGGGTGGACTCATTCCTGCAAGAACAAGCCTGGTTTCCATGGAATTGGGATAATAAGTCAGTAAAGTCAAGGAAAGCAAGTAGTGCATTTCATAAAATGAATGTAACCCAGATAAGTAGTGCATTTAAAGCAAAATGAGTAGAAGACATTTTGTATAAGATGCACATGCTGTATATTGAGACAACCTGCTCACAGGCTGGTTCATAGCTCAGTTTCAAAGTGTTGTTAAAATATCACAAGAACAGATTTGTCGGCTTTCTGTGTAAAGATGCAGTTCACCCATGCAGTTCAATGATGTGTAGCCATTTTATTGAGGCACATTAAGGAGCGGCTCCCAGAAAGCATGATGTTATTATAATGGAGGAATGAACATCACTACACCCATCAGTGTGTTATTCCTCCCTCTGACTTCTCGATTCGGCGAGTGTGTGAGAATGCTAAATAAAATCATCCCTTGTGTGCTGAGGATGACAACATGGTTTGCTCAAGGATGTGAACAGATGTCACATGACCAATATCAAAATATCCTGATGCTCACTTCCTCATTGTTTTCCAGATGATAATGCAGTATTAGCCTCAGCAAATACTTTAAAATATACTCTAAATACATCAATTTAAGATTGTATATTAAGATTACATGTACCGTATGTCCCACAAACAGTAGACGTAGGTGTCCTCTAGTAAGCCCTAGAGGGAATATTCAAGCAGAAATGGACTCCTGTTATACCATTATTTCCCGGGAATGCAACAATTCAAACTAGGGAAGCTAATATCAATCAATTCCTTTGTTTTTCAAGTCATGAAAAGGACATGACGGTTCCCTGCATTCATCTATTTGTCCCTTTTGGCAGGCCCTCTCACCCACTCCCTGCAGTAGTTTGATGTAGTCACTGTTGAGTAATAAAGAAGAACAGATTCATGAAAACTTCATTATTTACAACTATTATACTTGAAAATGGGATGTGGAAGTAGCCTAGTGGGTAACACACTAACCTATGAAGAGCACAAAGTCACAGGTTCGGACCCCACTTACTAACAAGACATGTAACCCTAAGTGTATACAGGGGGACTGTCCCTGTAACTACTGATTGTAAGTTGCTATGAAGAAAGGGGCATCTGATAAACTCAATAAATGAAAATTACTAAAATATTTTACTTCTGTCCAAAGCCACATTTTGTAATTGTAAAAAATTATCTTAAAGACTGTGAAATAGATGAAATGCACTCATGTATTACATTGTGCTTTCACAGTGATTTATTGAGAATCTTCTTTACTCTTTAATTGTCTTTTCCTGAGCAAAACCCTGGAAATGTTGCGGGAGCCTATTTGTGACTTTGCTTTCCAGGTTCACACAGTGCTTTGTGCTGATTTAGTTGAGGAGTTATTTTAAGCCACCCCGTCATGCCATTTTCTGCACTGTGAACACAAGGAGCCAGAGTTTACGCATACATTCCATTTCCAGTCATCAGTTCCTTGCCGAAACTGAAATTATTGTATGGAGCAAAATGCAGTGTGCAAGTACCGTATTAGGCCACGTCTGGAAGTTCCTGTGTCCCCCATCTGTGAATGCCGCATTAGTACTTTAAATACTTTCTAGTAGTTCTGCCCATCTCAGGAAGGGCTTTTACTCAAGTGTGCATCACCGCCGGTTACACAATGGCGCACGAAGTCGAGGGTGCTTCAAAGGTGCACAGTACTGAAGCGAAGCTGGTTGTGTCTGTGAGAGCGCTGTTTGCAAATCAGTCTGGTATTAGGCCATGATGACAGGTGGTCCCGGGTGGGAATACCTTGTCAGAGTTAGATTGCTTTAATGAGCTTGCTTAACCCAGTCATGTTAGATCAGCCACCTGGCTGGAGGGAGGATTTAGGATAGCACACAAGGGGGACTGGTGCCAGACAGCCAGACACTTCCTGTCCAGATGCAGCCGTGACCTAGTCTGTGTTATTTACGAGGGGCTGTGATGTTGCAGCTGTACCAGGTTCCGACTCTTAAGTGTTTTCCCGCATCAAACATGCAGCCAGCTTTCCCTCCTGGCTCTCCAGAGCACCAACCACGGCGAGGCCATCGAGTTCCTCTCTCCACCCGCCCACTTAACTCTCCCCAGACCTGACAATCACCCGTTCACACAAGTTCACAAAGGCTCGCAGGTAACAGGCTTGATTAAACATGCCGCCGTGCTTAAGCAGCGAGCAGCCGGCCATTACGGCTCAGCAGAGGTGTTTCCCGATAATCCAGTCTACTGCTCCCCCTCCTACCCAGCGATCGGAGTCCGTCCAGATGGTGATTACCAGTTCAGTCCATTTGCCGGTTTTTCTGCCCCTTGTTGAACCCGAGACTCTGAAGCGCTGTTAAATATTCCCCCAGGGACCTGCTGTAGTTTTTGCCCAATGACAGCAGGGTTCAATGGCATGTCCACTCATTTCGGGGACAATGGCGACGTGACAATGGCCTCAAATGGGCACAGAGATAAATGGAGCGGTTTGATGGAGGACTCGAGCTATTCCACTTCTGCCCGTATCGTGAGCCATTCATTAGGGACTCCACTTTGTCAGCACTTTGACACGGCCCGCAGCCTTTCATGCACTAATCACTAATTTGCGGCTCCACTTTTTCGCCGCGGTGACAGGGATTGATAGCGGCCTATTTTTTGGTGATTCGGAGATAATTTCAAATCCAATACAGGATTGAAAAGGGATTGAGTGAAGTGAAGGGAGACCATTCTGGGGTTTTCTGAAATCGCCATTTGCACTTGAGAGAGAATATTCCAGATCTCTTACACATACGAATGTGTGTATATAATGCTATTAAGTACCTAGAGTACCATTTTAAATTACAGCAGATTTCATTATCTTCTGTATCCATTTTACATATTTGCATAATTACAACACAGATTTTTTTTATTAATATGTTGACAAAAAGGAGTGGAAAACTGGGGTAGGTTGTAAATAGAGAAGTAATTACAAATAACATTTTGCCCTTCAAATGTGCATTCATTAAAATAAAGCAAGAGAGGATGAAAATAACACCAGTGCTTTGCATCAAGCAGCTGTGTTTTTGTGCGTCTCAAGACCAGAAGAGTAATCCTTGTGTTACAGAGCGAAAAATAATCAGCGGCAGTAGGGCCGGAGTATGGAAGCTGCATCCCTTGTAATGCAGCACTTGATGTATTCCCAGTGAAAACGGATCTTCATGCATTTTTCATTGAGGGTGCCGGGGCGCATGCTGGGCCGGCGAGGCTGAGGGAAGAACGGGGCTCTGTAAACGTCATTTGCATATTAATTGCCCCCAATTGATCAAAGGATCCGTCGTTGATTGTAGATCATTTTTGTCTTTCGGGTTTTCTTTTATTGCGTTTGTTGTTTAATGATTGCTCCCCACCTTCTTCATCGGAGATTGCCAGCGTTAATTCATGAGAATTTACTGTCAATTGGTGTCTCCTCCGTAATACCAACTCAGTTGACTCGACATCATCCTGCTGCCATGGTACCCACCACCAAGCACCGCCAGGCTCAGGCTCGGTGACCCCCAGCTCAGCCCTACAGAAACTGCAGCTGTTACAGAACCTGTGAAATGATACATTGTGCCTTTTTACGGGGTTTTTTATTTATCCATTCGGCCCGAAATAGCTTTACCTACAGTGTGCGGCGCAAGCACAAATCAGAAGAACCTTAAGTTCCTTGTTGCCGGCGGGGAGATTTTCTAACACCCCCTCCTACCCTCGTTCTTCAGCGTGACTCGCCAAATACTTCAGGAAGTGTTTAAAACGCTCGGTAAATTCTCCTCCTTAGGGCATCCTGGAGTAGACCTTTCGTTTAAAACAAATACACCCGTACTCTCCCCCGCCGGCAATCAAAATTCATAGTAGCAACATCCTATGGGCTATGTTCCTCAGACAGGAACAGTTGAAATATTGAATTGTATCCAAATTGGTATGAAAAACATAAAATTGTGTTCTGCTGGTCCCCAGACTATGAAGTACTAGTACTGCTCCAGCCATTTCTCATTTCTAGATGAAAAGCACATTGCGATTCACAAAACAGTTGGGAGGGGGAAAATGAGGAGGATGTAGAATACGTTTTAGGTAGTTAATGTCCTGGTAAATACGACCCTTCAGAGGAAATGGCCCGTTCCCCATTTTTAAGATGGCTGACAGTTTGCCATTTGAAGCCGGGCCTCACTTTTTATCAATCTTAATTCATGTTTAGTTTTTTTTGTTCTTCTTCATTTTTTTTTATGCACATTTATGACTAGCAAACCCATAAGCCCCTGCATGGTTAAAGAATAGCGTTATTTGATGTAAAATGCCACTCCTCGGCTCAAAACGCCCACGTGTTCCCAACATGGCTCAGCCTTTAGTTCCTTCCCTCTAAGACGTAAATAAGGCATTCAATCAGATTATTGAGAGGCATTGATATGGCTCGCTGACAGGCGGTGTTTTTCTCCGCTTTACTCACTCTCTTGTGCCGTCTTCGATCTTGTTTTGTTTCAAAGCACCATGTGTCAGAGCTGTCAGTACTCCCACTCGCCCGCTATCCCGGATCCTCATCAACGTCTCCGTGTTTGGGTGCAATTGCAGCCGTGAGTGTAATGCAGCAAATTCACCAGCCTGATACCCGCACATTCTGAACGGGGGCCGGATATGAAGGACTCATCCCCCCTTTTTTTTATGTCAGAAGAAAGGGATGGGGAATGAGTTTCAGGCCACTCAAGGGCGATGTGTCCTGTGATTTATAGGGTAGCATGTCCTATAGGGGACAGAGGTAAACGGGACAGCCTACATCAAGCGTCCGAGGTAGGCGCTCTCTCGCGTCCTTCTTACACTTCGGATTTTGAGGCACTTTGAGGCTGCTGTACGGTTGGTTGGGTTTTTTTTTTTTTGATGAAAGTGTGATTCTGTGCCCTAATCGTCACCGGAACGTTGGAATTATGCTGACCTCCTCCTCCGGCGCTGCGCACGTGGCAGAAGATCGTTTATCTCCACTAGAATCCCTCTGCTGCCTCTTGCTAAATCGCATGCATTGGACGCTTAGGCCGCGGCCATTGAAACGGCGCCTTTAAACCAATCAGATATGCCGCAGCTTCTGCTGATAAGATGGAAGGTCATTATTTCAGATGGATTTTCTGCCTTGCGGAGAGGATTTTTGTAAGCCCGGGGACATTTCCTTGTGGCATGCATGCATGAAAAATGCACACTCACTTGCCCGAGTGCTGCACAGTGAAGAGAAAGCGGCGAAGCTTCGGCTGAAAGGGGGGGGGCGCATTGAGCTGCTGATTTTGAATGACATCTTTTAAAATAAATAAATAAATTGGCTTGGCGATTGACAATTGGCATCACTCTGGGTCGCTTGTGATGTGCATGATTTGCCTGGCACTGGAATTATTCTTTTCTCCAGCAGTCTGAAGATCTTTGTGTTACTGAATTGTAGAGCTCCAGGTCGTACCAGTAGCAAACGTGGAGGAACAGCATCTGATGGAGTCTCAACGTGTAAAGAAATTTATTGACCATTTAAAGATGTTATCACATACCACATAGGCACTGGTCGCTAATGGCTCATCAACAGTTTAAGATATACTCACTATCCATAAGCCTTTTTGTTGGAGTGTAAACCCAAGGGGGTGGACGGTTGGTCACGCACTCTACTGTTTGCTTCTGACTAATTTAATCCCACATGAGCTAGTGTAGCTCAAGGTCCCGTCTTCTCCGTTCTTCTTCTGTTTCCCTACATTTTCTTTGCTTGTAATGCATTTTGTTCACATTCACAAACACTCTGAATGGACTATGTCTTATATAGCACCTCCAAAAGCTCCAGCTCAGTAGATGTACAGCGTTTGTGAACAGCAGTTTTCAGATCTTGCCATGGGATTAAGATCTGGACTTTGACTGGGCCATTCTAACACATGGATACAGCCGTGACCTAGTCTGTGTTATTTACAAGGGGCTGTGACATTGTAGCTGTACCAGGTTCTGACTCCTAAGTGTTTTGTTTTAAACCATTCCATTGTTGCCCTGTTTATGGTCATTGTACTGCTGGAAGGTGAACCTCCACCCCAGTCTCAAGTCTTTTGCAGACTCCAAGAGGTTTTCTTCCAAGATTGCCCTGTATTTGGCTCCATCCATCTCCCCATCAACTCTGACCAGCTTCCATGTTCCTGCTGAAGAGAAGCACCTCCAGAGCATGATGCTGCCACCACCATATTTGACAGTGGGGATGGTGTGTTCAGAATGATCTGTTAGTTTTGCATTTTGGCCAAAAAAGTTCCATTTATAGTTTTCTTTTAACAATGGCTTTCTTCTTGCCACTCTTCCATAAAGGCCTACTTTGTGCACTGCACAACTAATAGTTGTCCTATGGACAGATTCCCCCACCTGAGCTATAGATCTATGCAGCTCGTTCAGAGTCACCACGGGCCTCTTGGCTGCATTTCTGATCAGTGCTGTCCTTGTTCGGCCTGTGAGTTTAGGTGGACGGCCTTGTCTTGGTAGGTTTACAGTTGTGCCATACTCCTTACATATCTGAATGATCGCTTGAACAGTACTCTGTGGGATGTTCAAGGCTTGGGAAATCTTCTTGTAGCCTAAGCCTGTTTTAAATTTCTCAATAACTTTATCCCTGAGCCGTCTGGTGTGTTCTTTGGACTTCATGGTGTTGTTGCTCCCAATATTCGCTTAAACAACCTCTGAGGCCATCACAGAGCAGCTGTATTTGTACTGACATTAGATTACACACAGGTGCACTATATTTAGTCATTAGTTCTCATCAGACAATGTCTATGGCCAACTGACTGCACTCAGTCCAAAGGGGGCTGAATAATTACGTACACCCCACTTTTCAGTTATTTATTTGTAAAACATGTTTGGAATCATGTATGATTTTTGTTCCACTTCTCAAGTGTACACCACTTTGTATTGGTCTTTCACGTGGAATTCCAATAAAATATTTTTGGCTGTAATGTGACAAAATGTGGAAAAGTTCAAAGGGGCAAATACTTTTGCAACCCACTGTAATTTGTGATGGGGTGTTCCTGCATTGCACCTCAAGTTTGCTGGGATAGTATTCATCTTCACTGTCTCAATGTTATGGGTACATGGGTTTGGAAAGAATGAATGTCACAATAATAACATTCATAATTCACAAATAATAATTATTGGCCATATTTACAAGAATATTGCAGTAAAAATAAACATTAGAATTTGTGTAAAATAAGAATATTGTTGGTAGGTGTGTACACTAGCATTTTAAAGCTGGCTCAGGAGAGAAAAACGTTACCCTCTCCTCTCTTTTTTCCTGAATCCCTTTGTGCTTCTCTTAAATGCTAATTAATTCAACTTTTTTTGGAGTGTCAGCACTTTTGTTGAATACTCATGGAAGAAACGGAAGAAGCCGCAAATCGTTCTGCCTCTCTCTGCATTGTTCTCTGCAGTAAAACTTTTTTCAGTCTCTGGAAAAAAAAGTTTGCATTAACATCGAGCTCCGGGCTTGACTCACATCACGACTGGGAGTCAGTGCTGCTTAGCCGATTGTTGCAGAGAAGCACTGCGAATGATTAAAGGATGAACGTTTGAGAGCAATGGCCTCTAGACAGCTCAACATGACAGGCAAGTTGTACCCTTGCGTCTATGCTAGGTTTTGTGCTCTTTGAACAAGAGCCCGTCTTGGCACTTTTGTGCTGTAATTAATTAAACATAGGGTGACCTTTTGACTCCAGTTTGCTACAAGAACAATACTGATTAGTTTACTGGTGCAGTGTGCCTGTATCTGATCCAAATGACCAAGTTAAATAGAGCGAGTTGAGGTGTAGGAGAAATGAGATCGAAGTCAAGCGGGCGGGTTGTTAAAGAATGAAGAGCGAAATCTAGAGATCAAAGGCCTGTTGAGTCTTTTAATACCTCAACTATTTCAGTTCCCGTGCCAAGTAGTGAAAGCATCCCTTTGATAAACTGCGACGTCAAAGAGATTTCCAGCTCTGTGAAATGTGCAAGAGGAATAGAGCAGCGTCCACCTCGGGTGGCAGCCTGTCATGGCCATGCATCAAAAATGACTGCCGGAACCCAGGCCCTGCAAATGGAAACGTTAGTTATCAGCCCTGTCAATTGGAAAACTCTCGTTTTTCCAACAAATTACACAGGCGCCGCTAACTTCGCCACAAATTCCCGCATTTTTGGTAAATGTGTCATCTGGAAATGAATAAAAAGTGGTGTAGTTGCCGGTGATGTATGGGCATGGTGATTGTTTAAGGCTAAATATGAAGTTAAAAAGCAAACAGGCAGACATCAGTCACCCCTGAGCGCAAGGCCTCGTGCCTGAGCTGTGTATTTATACTCCCGGAGAAACTTAATGGCTTTTGCCAGATGCCGGACGGTCCTGTCAGCCGCCACAGCCGCGTTGAGGTCCACGTTTGAGTGTGGCCTCAGATAGTTACTTTTGTCATGGGTGACAGCACCTCACTTTTAAGACACGGCGTTCTCCTACAATCCTTCACAATCCATTTGCTCTTTTTGCTGTCAGGATCTGCGGTCACTCCAGAAAATGGAGGTTAAAAGGAACAAGCTCACAGCAAACTTTGATCACGATGCTTGAAGAAATATATATATTTTTTGGTTCCTTATTTGAATTAGTTTAATGCATTTTTCATGAAGGAGGCCCTACTTTCTGGAATACTTATTATGACTGGGTGAACTGCACATTTACTAAAGAGAGCAGTTCAGAGGCCTAAGATCAGGCCCAAAGATCTGAGACACAAGGAACTGCCACTGATAATAACTCCTCATGAGTTTATGAGGAGTCCCCAGGTTTATTTTTATGTGTGGTAAAAAAATGGCCATTAGGGACAAAGTCATGAGTTTAATGGAGCTGCGTGGGTGACCTTCACATTCTCATTCTTAAGGGCAATGGGCGGTTGGTGAGGAGGCAAAAAAAAAAATCCTTCTTCTGTTGATGCCTAATTTCACAGCTTGTTTCTCCCGGGATCTTCAAGGTGATTGGAGAAAAATTGATGTTCAAGAGATGATTGTTTGCCGTCTAACTAATAATCAACATGTCATGCTGACGTGCATCATAGAAGTAATGCTGGGTATTATAACATTATAGGGCAATATGTTCACAAAATATAGCTTGTGGAATGAAAGAAAGAAGCGATAAGCCATCAAAACATAAAACATAGCCCTTTCACATTGGCAGCTTTAATACGGACCGTTTTCAACAAAAGGCCGAACCCCGCAACAAAAACAATAGAAATATACACCAGTAATCATCAATCATATCAGCAGTAAATAACCACCTCAGGAAAGTGTGGGCATATGTGAAATGCACTTGAGCACCTGTGTCAAAGCAGTAAAAAGCAGAACTCTGCCCTAAAGCTGCCACCAAGATCTGGATTTCTTGGTTCTGGATAGTGAGTGAGTGAGTGAGTGAGTGAGTGAGTGAGTGAGTGAGTGAGTGAGTGAGTGAGTAAAACGCATCAGTACGTGATGGCTGAGGATCATCAAGGTGAACATACATCACAATACTCGGATCTTCTGCTGAGAACAAATGAATACACATTCCTGCAGACACTTTGTCTTTTCATTAGTAAGCAACTCCCGCAATACCCACAATGCTTAGTGCTCCTTTATATGTTATCTCTTATGCTCTTTGATCCTGCCCTGGCGTTCCCAAGTCCTCCAGCACCAGTGCCAAAACGCGTGGGGACTATCTCACCATCTCGACCTTTGCAGCATGAACACACAGGCAAACATGACCTTTGCGCATAACACAGACTAGATAAATATCAGTTCAAATTAATACACGTTGGCCGACACATGCGGAGCCATCACTGTAAACAGTTTTATCACTGTGGTGATTTATTATTAATGGCAGAAAGTCTTTGCTTTTCTCTGGAATCTGGCCTGGGAACAACATGCCCAGCAAAGAGTGTAGCTCTCAGTGAGAAACGTATCTTCCCGAGTCCAGAGTGCACGGCTTTGTGAAAACCTGTGATGCGTTGCCATGCTCTCGGCTTCCTAAATCAGTGCGGACGTCAGGGGGATAAGAATCAGGGAATCGCGATTTATTATTGCGGTGTAATTACGCGGCAACGCTGGAATGGCCACTGCGATAGCGCCAACTCCTAATTTCCATCACTGTCACCCATTCCATTTTGTGTGGTAATACATCCTTCATAATTTATGAGGAACCATTTATTCGTCCGTGTTACGGATCCGCAGCCGTGATGGACCCTGATAAGGCCTGACAATTCCAACTCTGCACCACCCGCCCCTGAGCCGCATCTCTCGCTCCAAAATTATGCCGGGGCCGGCACACAGGAGTGCGGGCCTGTTATTGCCTGACGCACGTCAAAAAATTCCTTCCCTTCTCGGCTCAGGACACGTAGTCTGTGCTTTCCCGGCGCCATCGCGGCGAGCTGGCCAAGCAGCGCGATTTGTGGGGAATTAGGGGCCATTACTGCGAGGCGCAGATGCAGAGGGGCGGATTAAAGGGTGTCTCGCACAGGAGATGGAGAGCCACAAATTGCAGTAATTCAGACGACGGGGCCACAACAAGGGGCTGCTTCACCTGAGATGTGACAAGATACATAGCCAAATTGTTATTTGACACAAATATTTGTGGCAGGAAATCACACTTGATGACTGCCAGGGCTTGGTGCGGGAGATGTGTTGGTCTGTAATGAGAGAAGGGAGTCGAAAAAAAGACAAACAGCACAATGCTTCCCGGCCACGCCTCTGCCCAGGCCACCACGATGACTTTGGATGGTGTCCATGAGCACCCCACTGCTAACTGGGTGTTCCTGACAGAGCTGGAGATGACACAGTGAAAGTGACCGGTCACTAATTGGCTCCTAATTGAAACATGGACCGGTGGCCGTTGATAGGGGGCATATGGTCAAAATCTACAACAGAAGTTGTAGAAAACAAGAAGGACTCTTTCGTTTCCAAATGCCTTTTGTTTCTGCCTCAGCCCCATACGATTTTTTTTTAAAAGAATTCACCAACTAATCTAAGGGAACATGCCTTTGAGTCTAATGGAAATTTCTGATGACAAGTCTCTCAACAGAGCTGGGAAAACAGGGCTACCCATAAGCAGTAGCAGGCTTAATCTATTTTATCAATTTCAATTCAATGGCTATGGTATGTTTTCGTTGTTTCCAGATCCTAAATGTTGAAGTATGGTTACAACCTCTTAAAAGTATTGTATTTTGGGAAAACGTTTCATACACATGCAATTTCCATTCAGAGGTTGCTCAGAAAACCTGCTTCTATAACACATTAACACTATGAATATTATTGTGTTTAATGCAACTTTAATCTACCTAATGAATCGCGTTCGAACTGAAGCGTTGTATTATAGGATATGTAGTTTGTGTGTTCTGAGTGCTTCAGATCACACAGCCATCATAATAGATCTATATTAAATGATCTCGCGTGCCGGATGTAATTGTACACCAGGCCGGATGTGGCCAGCGATTTTACACCTATACATTACATTGTGCATTGACTGGCTAAAAAGGTGATGATCACCGAATAATGATCATCCAAAACAATTATATCGTAAATACAGTAGTAAATAAAAAACAAAATTTCCATTAGTGAAGTTTTCAATATTGGTGAGTGCTCAGTAACTCACATTCAGTACTTGAATTCAGTCCTACAATTCTCACAGATTCAGCTTCTGAAACTTAGTATGTGCCAAAAACAAGACACTTAACCCTGAGTCTCTTCGTTATGACTGTCCCTGTCACTACTGATTGTAAGTTTTTCTGGAGAAGCCAGATATATATAACTGATGGTTATAGATAGATAGATACATAGACAGACAGATACCTAGAAAGATGGAGGAAATTACAGACCTACCACCTGGCCTATTCCTAACAAATTTCAAGCCCAACGCTTTTTATGTCATCCTGGGTGGCATTTGACTGTCTAAAAAGTGGCATTGGGGCGTGTTCAGAATGCCAATTTTTTGGTGTGTTTGCACAAACACCGTTTTACCAATAAGTGCTGTTAAAATGGTGTTGTGGACTGTTGAATGGCATTTTAAACAGTATTTTCTTGCCTTCATGCCATTTTTTAGGAATTACCTCTAAAAATGCAGTGTGAACCTGTACTTTGGCCTTATCGGCTTGCCATAGTGGAGGGAGAAGGTTTGTGGTTGTGCCGTTGTGGCCTCATAGAAAAGTTACATATAATTATTATTATCAGTAGTACAACTTACTGCTAGGCTTTGCTAAGCGAGTAAATTAATGTGGACTTTTTTTTTTTTTTTAAGACACATTAACACCAACTAGTTGTAAGAAACTTTTTTTTTCTTCCTCCATTGGCCTTGTCTTTCTCCATAGTATTTTTCTATACTTTCTATGCTACAGGCTGGCCCAGCCTCCACGCTTCCTTCACACCATGCTCACACCAGCCAGTCACTGCAAATCCCAGTGATCCTTTCGAAAAAGAAAATGCCACAGGACATGCCACCGGCACGCTAAATGTCAATGAAGTGCGACAGTTTTAAGTGGCTGAGCTGTGACTTTTAATTGAGTAGCACTTTTTTTATTATTATTTTAATGACTCTAACAGTTGTGTGCCAAAATTATCTCATTATATGACCGTCTGGCTATATTAATTAAATGTGTTTTTTTGTTTTTTTTTTGTTATTGGATATGATGAATTGTTCTGTGTTGGAAGAGCAGTGAGAATCCAGTGGTTTACCAGATAACTTCTCACATAAGTTCTGTTGCTATGTAAAATGTCTGAGTTGATGAAAAAACGAGTCAGTGAAAACCACAATTTGCTGTATAAATAGTACAATAGTTAGTACAAATGACACTCCCACACAACCACAGGCAAGTCAGTCAAGATTCAGAATTAGAAAATGAAAAAGACATGCAGTTAAACTAGAGAAATCTGTGGAAATATAATGTTCTTCTGTGTTGAAAATAGATAGATATGCATAATCTGTAATTAATTCATATCTAAATAATTATAACATATATAAATATATAAATAATTGCAAAACTGAGTCAATACATGCCTCACTGACACACTGCCAGTGTATAACTGAGATCCCAGTTTCCACTTATAGACCCTACCAGTGACTTCAGACATTATGCCATGTGACCCTGAAGACTTTTACAGAAGGAAGAGAGGAAACATAACTGTGGATGAGCTGTTAGTGCTGGCGACCCCATGCCCCTGTCCTACCGCCACGCTCTACAGCAGCTAACTGGGCCCTTGCCTGAACGTTTCCACCTGTCCTGTGGTGTATTGGAGTTGCCCCTTTCTGAACATAGTCCTTGTCTAGACACTTTCTGTCCAACATGTGTTGATTAATTGGCATTTTGCTTGATGATTTGAAAGTGAAAATGGTGGAAGCGTGTTTGCTTGCCGACGACTTTCTCAATTGACCGGACCAGCTTAATTTATGTGTGCTTATTTTAACTGTCCTTCACATGCAGTTCATTCAGTTTCATTTGCGGCTGTAGGTGACCATGTGCACCATGTTATCTCCAGGCTTGGGGCAGCTGTTAATGAGCTATTGGTTAATTGTTAGGGACATTGGGGACTGTTTGTCAAAAGCATGCCTCTGAATAAAAGAGACAGAAACAAGATCAAAGTGCCTGGTAAGAGACGAAGCAGGATGACAACAGGAGGCCGGATGTGTCTACGAAGGAATGGCCTTCATAGGACACATTTTTTCTGCACATTGGATGATTACAGCGTCTCCACCTGTAAATTTTGTAAATGGTGAAGCATTAAAAGTACAGAGCAATTTCAGTGGAAAATAAAACAGGATATACAAGACAGACCAAATGTCTGGCCCACTGTGGAATTATTTTTAAAACAAACATATGCTACAAATAAAACTATTATTTCTCATGTTTTCTTGTCCATTATGTCCTGGTCTAGGGACAAAAACATAAACCAAGGGAAAATGACAATCAGCCGCAGTAACACAGGGAGTTTTGGCAATTCATATGAATAATAAATTAATATGAATCAGAATTAGACTTACGAAATGTCCTTGCAGAAACAATGGTTGTAGTTTCACAGGTGGTGTAAAGAAAATGACACTATGAGAACATCGCCAGCTGGTGATGTAGATCTGAAAACTTTGGAAAACACTGCCGTTGGAAAACATTTCATATCTATATACATGCAAATGTCATCTGGCCTGTAGTGAATTATCTTATGCTGGAGAAACTTGCCGCATTTTCCACAGTTTATGACTTTTGGGCAAAAGGACAGGTTCAGAAGAAAATCTATGTTATGAATTATGGGTTGAAACAAGAAGGATTCATCAGCCAGGGAATAGAAGGAAGCTATTATGGACAGCATTTCAAGGAGCCTCTGAACCAAGAGAGCTTTGTCTGGCCTCTCATGGCACGTCCAGACATCAAATGTGCTCTCAGAAGAAAAACATACCCCAGGACTGACAACTAACGTGAAGGAATGTGCACTGGAATTATGGGAAAATGCTGGGATCGGTGTATAGGATTAAGGCGTCCAGATGCTTTAGGTAAAAGTTGAGTGACTGGTGTCCGTTCTGTGAGATTCATAAATGGGAATCACAACCTTGGTTCTCAGATGAACAATTCAGGGAATCCTGTAGCCATAACCTGCAGTAAATCTTTACTCAGGAAAACAAGCTACTTTTCAAAAGCCCTGAAGCTTCATTACATGCCAGGCAGCAGTGGCCTCTCTGTTCTTTTGAGTCGGTGCAGTGGGTTCGTGTGAAGGATTTCATGTAGGGTCCAGATTAACCAGCATCTCTTAATGGGCTTTACTTAGCATCATCCAGCGTCTTTCTTGACTGTAATGAGTTTATATCTGCAGCCTAGCTGCTTCTCGGCGGCAAACCCTGGAGAAGAGGCGACACTAAAGAGTTTATGCAGCAGAAGCCTCTCCGTCAGCTCATTCTGCTGGACCCTGATTGAATTCTGCAGCCTACGCTAGATCCGGGCACTGTGGTTGGGCTATGGTGTGCGGACCTCAAAGCTCTGTGACAGAGATTTTTATACTGCTGAGATTTTATCCATCGCAACCTTCTGGACTCAGAACCCCCCCTTTCAACCAACAGTCGTTAGCTGAGAAAATGAAATTGGGAAAGTGCACCAAAACACTTCCATTACTTCAGATGCCTCCTTTGTGTTCGGTGTCTTTTTAAAGGTCACACGAAACCAGATGCACCTCAGCGAACTCTAAATGATTCAGGAGCTCTGAGGATGGTGCTCTGTTTCCCTATTCCCTCAACTAAAAATAAAAGCTCTCATCTCTGGGAAGGGAGGGATGGCTGAAAGCATGACAATCGGAATCAAGGTCGTAAATCTTTCATTGGCCCACGTGCGAGTGGCTGGACGAATAAATGGCATTTGCACAAAGCAAGAGTCCCCCTCCAAAACCCCCAGCCATCGTCCATTCGCTATTTTGGCCTATTAAACAATGTTGCGGCTCTGTGACCTATTTGGTTCGGGGGCAGAAAACAAGATGGCTTTGTAGTGATTGGCTTTTCTCGGCACACGATGTGTCTCGCCTCCTTCACTCAAAGGACTGCAGATAATATTAAGGCAGGTGGATGTAGGAGACATTGCCTCATATGTACACTTAATGCACTTGTCGTGGTTGTGTGTGTGTGTGTGTGTGTGTGTGTGTGTGTGTGTGTGTGTGTGTGTGTGTGTGTGTGTGTGTGTGTGTGCGTATGCCATTTTCTAATCGTGCTGATAGCGCCCGGCACACGGCGCCAGGAAACTGAACATCAGTATTTTGATACATTGCCTTAATATCGAGATTGACTCGCACTTGGCCGTGTTTGCACGTTTTGCCACCCGCTGAAATATATGAAACTATGAAATGCAGGCTGGAGGATCCATGCTCCTCCCATGTCAGCATATCTGCAGAAAAAAACTAATGATTATGCCAAAAACCTGAGGGGCAGAGCAGACAAACATGCTATATAGACTCATCCATAATGCTTGGTAATGAATGCATGGTTTTGAGGCGTGATGCGCATAGCATAGTTAGAAAAGCCTGGATTGAAATGCAAATTGTCACATAAAATATTGCATCATTTTTCTGAAGCAGGGTATACAGTCCCCTATGGCCCAAAAAAAAACACTATCAGTGGTGCACAGATATTCTGTTCCGCATGCATGAATTTAGCACAATATTGCATCATGGGTCATTTCCACCTTTTGTGGTGTCGTTTAGCTTATTTACAGAAACATGCCTGAACATTTAGTCTTGTTTCTTGGACAGAATGGTGAACAGCCTGTGTTAATAGCCACTGTCGCTGCAGTAGAAAATTAGCTGTCATACCCTTTCATTCAAAGGTCTTCATTTTCATACCTAGAAAATTAACTGCCACTCATTTGATATTTTGTAACCAAATTGTAACAAACGTTCAAAGACACACACACTAACTTGAATACACTCACATTAAAATGTATACTAATTATTATTAATAGTAATAAATTAATTGATTAATTAATTTCTTGTTATCAAATGTATATTTTTCCCCTTGGGGACCAATATTAACTTCTTTAATTTGAATTGAATTGTTAAGTGATGTTTTTTTGATGCTTGGAATCCTGGGAGTAACAAAATTCTCTTGTCTTGTGAAGAAACGTCTCTCACGCATCTCCTCAAGTAGCATTCCATCTCACACGATCAGCCATAAAATAATGACAGCTGAAGTGACTAACATTGATTATCTTGTTACAGTGGCTCCTGGCGAGGGGTGGGATGTGTTAGGCAGCAACTGAACATTTAGTCCTTGAAGCTGACGTGCTGGAAGCACAAAAAAAATTCTGCAAGAATATGTTAACATGGTCTCGAAAGGAATTTGAGTATTTTTGCTTTGTTAATATGAATGAATAGTTAGTAAGTAGTTAGTAAGAGTTAGTAGGTTAATAGTAACTGTGCAAAAGTTTTAGGCAGGTGTAAAAAAAAGTACAATGAAAAAGCTTTCACAATTCTAAATAATTAATTATTGAAAAATTGTACAAAATGGAAAATGAGCTAACAAAAAACATAATGACAGGGATTATGTAGGCTTATTCTGTAAGCTTTTGAAGGTGTATTATCAATCAGTCAATTATACTAACCAGGTACTAATACTAGTGAACAGCTGAGTAAGAGTCTTAACCTCGGTAAGGAACGGCCATACTGGAAGACACCATGGCAAGATTTAACCCAAAAACAAGACACAAGCTGCATCAGCAAGGTCTTTCACAGACAAAGATTTCAAAGCAGACTGGAGTTTCAGCATTTCCTGTTCAAGCTTTTTTGAAGAAGCACAAATAAAGGGGCAATGTTGAAGATCACAGACTCGGTGGTCGGCCAAGGAAATGCCAGTTAAAAACAAATCAAGTTCATTTCTCATTTGGAAGATGTCCAGATGTGGTCTTTGTGGAAGAGCTGCAGCTAAAAAGCCACACTTTTGACATGGAAACAATGCCAAGCAAGGCCAAAATTAGAGGAACTTGGGTGCAGACAAATGGACTGATGAGGCTAAAAAGTTCAATATTTGGCTGTGAGCAGAAAGCTGTTTGTTTGCCAAAAGCCTGGAGAATGGTGCAATAATGTATGTCTGCATGCAACAGTGAAGCATGGTGGAGGTGAGAAATACAGAAAGATATTTATCCATCATGCAATACCAACAGGTAGGCATAGTATTGGCAGCAGGGTAATGACCCCAAAACATACAGCCAATGTCATTAAGAACTACCCTTATCTTCAACCCTACACCATTTGAAGAAGCCGACAGGCATAGAATGTGTCACGTGACGCTCCGCACAGTGACAGTGACAGGAGATTCCCGTTCTATTATATGAGCCTTGACCTGCACCCTTTGCTCCGTTCAGCATTTGGGTTCAGTCATATTGCGGACAATGTTGTGCCGGCGTCGCCGTGCTTTATTGCCGAGCTCCTTCAAAATGACGTTCAGACCCAATATTGATTTGGCTTAGGTTTCCTTTCTGTTCAGTCATTGTATAATATGCTATTAGCACTTTGAAAGCATTCTTAATTTATAGCATTTTTTCACATCTATCTAAAACTTAAGCACACTTACATACATATTCGTTTCATTGGTCACAGATAAATAATTTATTGCCTACAGTCTTTTCTCATTGAATCGTCTTGATGTGAAGAAGAGCGGCCGAAAGCTGGGGGTCCACTTGTAGATTGTCCTTAAGGTTGAACCTCCTTAAGGCTCCTTCAGCAACAGATGTGATTTGAATGATAATGCAACAGATTCCTAAATTGCGAAATGCATGCTGACGTGATCTGCACAAGCAAAAATTCGGTCCTACTCCAGCAAAACCCTTATTTTCAGGTAAAAAGTACCAAACATACCACAGTGATTATTAGCAAACTAATGAAGTTCAACGGCACCTAACTGTTTTTTTATGCTGGTGGGTGTTGTGCAAAAATATTGAGTTAAAGCTTTATATTCCCTTGTGCCTTTAGAACTGCCTTCAGAATTAGGACCTTATGACCTTTTTGAAGACATGAAGTCCATGTTCATGCATGGAGCAAACATTTCAGCAAACTCTGACAAAGTCAGACATGCCAGGTTGCTTAATGCAGGAGGGGGAAAATATGATATCCAACTGAACATTGTAGAAAAACACAAATGAACATTAAAAATCCAAACCATGCTACTGAAATCTCTTTGATGCTTGAGGATCAATGTACTTTTTGCAAAGTGTCATAAACCCCACCCTATAGTTTGGTGACAAAGATGCAAAATCTTGCTTGAGACCTTGGCTTTGTGTGTTTTGCTGCATTCTTGGATAATTGTAGACTGAAACGTCGCTTGGTAACACTGCTTGCGCTACTTCCTGCATTTCAAAACAGTTTTTACAGATCCATGTAATTAAAATATAAATAAATATAATAAATGTAAGACTCTGGTACAAAGAGGATGAGTGGGTAGTTGTTGCTCTACAAGTAACAGTTAACTGACTAGAAGTCTTTTATTTGTTTGTCCCTGATTATTTCTGTAAATCCAGATGACGTGACTTTAGCAAACATGCCCCAAGCACTCTATAATGTCTATGATTGCACTACTGCATTAATAACAGTCAATTGCTGAACAATAAGGAGGAGTTGCCTATGCTGCTGAAAGTGTTAAGGCGGCGAATTGGTGATGTTTTCTGCATCCATTGTGGTGAGAATAATAACACCTGAAAGGAAAGGCGAAGGTTTTCCTGGAAAACAGGAAAGGTTCTGTTCAAGCAAGCCTATTATAAGGATTTCAGGCTCTTCCCAGACAGATGAGACAAGATTAGCATGTTACAAGAGAGGTGCAATCTCTCAACTCCCATTCAGATTGGTATCTCGTGCGGTGGCGAGAATTAAATTGCAAGCAGCGTGAATTGGCTCGTGTCCCGGTGTCGTACGTTTGTGAGGTAAGACTCTGCAAGGCAGATGTTCGGCGCATGGCCCTCCCTGCCCGAATGTTCCCATCTCTAGCCGAGCCACAGCTCAGCAAGCTTCCCCATTGATTTTCAGGGCCAGGTTTGTCTGACAGGTAACCAGCTTCAAACTCTCCTGAGGTGGCAGCATCAAACACAAATATCCCTTGACAACCTGTAAGCATCAGGGTTTCGAGAAGTGACATTTCTTTTTTGGGGCACAATTCTTTTTACATGGTTTAACTTTGTTGAAAATGTTATCTTTAAATATATTAATGGAGTCCAAAAAATAGGTTATGGAACACTAGGTATATGGAATATGGAAATTAATACTAATGGGATCCTGTGACGCCCAGGGGCCACTGAGCTCACACAGCGGGTGCTGGTGCACCTGATTCATGGGTCCTGATCACTCCACGCTCACGCTAATTAAGCATGAGTGCTCAGGACCCGTTTAAAGAAAGCATTCAGCGTCCTGGAGCTGCTTTCTGATTAATTTTTTTGATTATCGCGCCGTGTTAAATAAACCCCTTTTTTCCAATGTGGGGCTTCTGCTCCTCCTTCCCCTACAAACTCAAAAGCATCCAAGTAATAAGCTAAAAGCATTTAATAGTTAACATCTCGCTCACTTCAATTTCCAAGATTATATCTTTTGATCCTCTGACTTTAACCATTCATAGTACACTGCAATTTTTCCTAAAAATATAAAATATATATTTTTATATTGCAAAAGTAACATTTACACTATATTATGAACAAAAACACTGGGGCTTTCCCCACTCTGTTTAAATACGTAATGAAAAAACAATAAATCTTTTTATTTCCAACTGATTGAATAACAAATTAGCAGCTAATTAGATTGTGCATGAATACTTGTTAATGGCAGAGTGAACCATCTGTTAGATTAAACGGTGATACTTGGCCTTTATGATGAGGATGTCTGTGAATGATGACAGACCCCATTATGCATTATTTTAATCACTGAAGTTTTACTTTATCAGACTTGTTGGGCCAGAATTTGTTGTCTGCATGTTTCTGGCAACAAGTGTCCCTCCCTGTAACATCTGTACAGAATGGGGGTAATCCCCCCGCTGGGGTTTAGGCCTGCCAGAAGCTTTTGTTAATGTTTTCATCAGTGCCCCGCATAATCCTGTGAAAGAGCCTCCTCACATGCGCTCTCGTACCTTCTAAAGCCAGGATAATCACATTAACTTCCCTGTCGTTGACTGCGAGGTGATGAGCAACTCTGTTGTTCTCCAAAACTTTTATGAGATCTGCTAGTCCTCAGATCTGCTAGTTAGTCAGAGGTCAGGTCGGGCTAGATGGGTTTTGCCTTGAAAAAGCCCGGTCTGAGTGAAGAAACAAGCAGTTTGGCCGGACATTTTATAAGATGATCCATTTTGTTGCCATATAGCTTTTCCATAATGCACCACAAAAGCATGTTACATAACATCATAACCCCAAATCAAACCAAGATCAAGATGAAAAAAAGACATGATTTCTTCCAATGTATATTGAGAAAAAATGCTTTTCTATTTGGGGCAAAAACACTAACACCTTTTAATTCTGTAGGTTTCGCGTCATTCCAGGTTGGATAAAACTTGACCTATTAGGCTAATTTAACAGTGGCCTTCTGGTTCATGGGCGAGTGTGTCACCCCCTAGGCTACTACCACCCTGCAAAACTTGCTAAAGCCACACACTCAACACCAGGGCTCAAGCAAGGCCATGATCTCAGAAGCGTGGAGGCCAAAACAGCGTGGGTTACCAAAATAAATCAAATCTCAGGACAAGATCACAGTTATTGTCCTTTCAGTTACCCTGTTTGTGTGTGTGTGTGTGTGTGTGTGTGTGCCTGTTGTACTATGATCATGTTTCGGAACCGAGACAAGCTGTTATTGTCTTCTGCGCATTTGACCCCAGCCCCATTACGGAACTGTGTTGGTCTGGGGCTGCATAATGTACGAGGCACAGAAATGTGCCGGACAGGGTGGACCATCTCCACTGAGCTGATTAATATGATTTATCTGGATCATGTTTCGCCGTTCCAGATATAAAGACTTTTTTTTATTCATTTGGAGGCATTTATCTCACATAACAGGCCTCATCCATTCATGTGCTGGCTTTTTATTTAATTGCTTTATTATTCAAGTTCAGTCATTTTCTCCTGCTGGCACCATTATGACCAGTGATCCATGGTTGTGGATGAAGGATTATCTCTCACTCTGAAGCACAAGTGCAACTTTAAACTGTTTATTATGCCTCGGCTCAGTGAGAAGTGCTCTCTCTATTTATCTCTCACTCGCAGCTCCCTTTAATTGTCTCAATCACAGTTCCTCATGGGGAAAATAAGTTAACTGCACATTATCATACTATTGCTCAAAGATTTGCGAGAAAACGATTAACTGTAAATGCTTATTTTTTGTGTGTGAATTTATAACATTTATCATAAAAGTTTAATAATCAGGATTTATCACTGAAATGATAGTGGGACTCTTATCTGTATGTTGGAAACATACATGTGAGTATGCGGACTTTTATTAGAACAATTAAACAACTCTGCAGCAGACACATCGGTAGGTGGGTTTAAAAGAACAATACTCGCTTCGTTGCGGATCAATTCAACATGGCGCCGCAGCTTCAGCCATCCCGGTAGGCCTTGACAAGGACAAGAGCCGGTAATTAAAGAGTCTTATTAATAGAGCACGTCTCCAGCGAAGGGCTGTGTCAGAGGGAGAGACTCCACATGCAGCTCCTCAGACACTCAGGCACGCGTCGCAGCCTGCAACCTCTCCGTCATTTTCTTACTGATAACGGAGGGGGGAAACGGGCGGGGGGGGGTCGGGAGAAAAGTAATTGTGGAGGGCATGTGGAAGGTCGGGACGGCTCGTCTCCTCTCCGTCCACTGCGCCAGTCTCTGGAGCAGACGGGCGGTCCGCCCGCAAAAACCTCTAAAACCAATTTGGAGCGAAAGCGCGCCAGAGGAGTAACTGCTTCAGAGAGATCATATCAAAAGTGGCAGTGAACCTCGGGCCCGGTAAGGACCGCTGATATCATCACCAATGAGACGCGGCTCCCAGGAAACAAACAGAAAGTCCTCCCCGGTGCCGAACAAGCCCGACACTAATGCGCTTGACAGCTATCTGATTCCGCAACAGCTTCTCCTCTTACAATAGCCTGAGCCCGAGCTTTTACGGAGCAAAGTCACCTGGGAAAATAGGACACGTTTCCGTGAGCGCGACTCATCGCAGGATGCAGGTGCCCTACAAAAGCCGACAGATGAAAACATGGAAATGTGGAAGTCGGCCTGAAGTTTCCCTTAATGGAAATGGCCGCTTGCTGTCTGCCCAAATTCCAACCCACTCAGACTGGGTGGCTGAATCCATACAGAAACAGTCATGTGTCTTCTGCCAGCAGTGTCTAGTTTTGTCCTTTTAGTCCTACATACCTCTACTGCAGCACAGTGCCTGTCTTTTTTCAAATTCCGAACCATTATAGAATATGTACTATGTGTACTACTGTATGCGCTCAGGAAGGCTAGATTGGCCAGTCAGAATTCCTAAATAAACGTGCTGATAGTAATCTGTGTGTTTGGTTCAGCAGCAGTTGTAGTCCCCAGATATATTTTTTTGACGCTTAGTGAACGACTGTCATTATAAAGATGCAAACTGGATGTAATCAGTGGTGGTGGATGGAGACGTTTCAGGCTAAAAATTCTGGCTTTAAACAAAACTGACAACTAAAACTGCTTAAGCATGGGATGAATGTGAATTTAATTGTGCTGAATGAGGACGTAGGACGCATGAGAGCTGTCAGTCATTATTTTAAACATGCTTTATAAAAACACCATTACATCTTATGGGCAACAGTAATAGTAACACTCGAACCGCAGAAAAGGGGTAGTTTGAATCTTCAGAAACTAGGGCTCCGTCCTTGTTTTTAATGTGATCTATATATAAATCCAGAGGATCTACTTGACCTGACATTAACAGACAAGCTCAATGCAAAATAGAAAATGTGGTCCAAAAAAAACCCACTTATTTTTATAGCACTATGTCATTCAAGACCCATAATTCTATTCATCTGTATTACATTTTCCCTGCCCTTTTAATTCCTTATAGCACAATTTCAATATAATTGTAATTAAAATAGAATTATGGGTCTTGAATGAAACTATAAAAACACACCTAGCAAATGATAAGATAACCAGAGAACATCAGATCTGAACAAATTACATTAAATCCCAAATTGATTGTTGCTGAAAGCAGCAAATATTTTTATCTTGCGCACTCGCGGTCATACCTCCCAGCAACACATGACTTCAGGGGTTACCAACAAGCGAGACATCATCAGGTTGGCAGAATTATGTTAGCTCTGAGTCTAATGAAGAAGATTACTCTTCCGTGCAGCCTTCTGTGTGCCCTTTGTCAATTTGACGCAGGCTTCCTTTTTGTCCCCTGTGTCCTCTCTATCGCGGAGATACCCAGCATTCATTGCATGAAAGCTGCTCCCGAGATGGCGTTATGACAGCTCATTCCGTCTCCCATTCCGTCTCCCATTCCGTCTCGGAGCGCCTTAGCTTTCATGTGCAACAATCAAACATTCACTCTTCCCCGTGGCTCTTGTCTGTGAATCATCCCTCTTCGCCCATCCTTTTCTCTGCCCTCGTCCTCCAGCGCATGGCTGACTCACAACCCATGCGCTCTCCCTTCTGCAGCCTCTTTCTGGGCCTGAGGGGTGCTGAAGTAATGGACTGCTTTGCAGACTGGGGAAAGACACATTGGGTTTTCTCTGCAGTCGCTGCGAAAATAATGGCTGTGAATAATGGCGAGACAATTAATGTGGCGAGGAGCCTTTGAGACAGAAGAAAAGCCTTTAAATTGTCATTTAAAAAAAAACCATTGTTCCAGATGACAAACTCTTACTCTCATGACTACTCTCTGTATCCTATAATAAGTCACAAGTGCTCCACAGTGACAAGCATCCATTTCAGCTTTATTCATTTCAGTAAAATGTGTATGATTAATGAACACAAGTAAAGCATAGTGGCTTTAAGTCTGAAGTCCTGTGGTGTGAAATAAAAGAAGATCTTCACTAAACCTCCATCCAGGTGTTTACCGTATTGGGCAAAAAAAAATATCATTTTACCCATTGAGGACCTGAGGCAATATTACTTCTCAAGCTGTGGTGTCAATCATGTTCATGGTTTAGGCAAATCAGTGACATTGCTGTTGAAAGACCAAAGCTGTGTTACATTTTAATATATTCAAAATCATCCAAGCAGATGCAGGATTTAGTGTTAATAAAAAACAGAGCACAGGGAAACCTAATTTTTTATATATGTGTTATTTTTAGTAAAAGGCCAGAGCCCCCATAACAATTTCAAAAGGAATCTCTGATCCATGTCAATGAGTGGCAAGGCAAGACAAATTTGAATTTATACAACATTTTAAAACCACTGATGCCAACTAAGGTCTAAAATATAAAAGGAAAGACCGTTTCTCAGTAATCATATGAAAACATTAATAAAAAGTGCATAGCACTTACAGAAGAAGAGGTTTTGTCGCTCAAATTGCTGAAAAGGTTAATGCAGGTTTTGATTGACAGGTATCGGAAGACACAATGCATCACTGTTTGTTCTGTATGGGGCTTCTTAGTTGCGTCGTGCCTATTCTGACTCATGTTAGAAAATGGACAAGCGACCATCAGAACTGGACGAGCAGAGCTACATTTATCAGGTCTGATGAATCATTAAATGGATGGCCGGGGGCATGTGCACCAGGATGCAGGATGGGAAGAAGGCCAGCCAGGGGAGGAAGTCTGAAGCTTTGCTCAGTGTCCTGTTGGAAATCTGTGTGTCCTGTCATTCATGTGGATGCTACTTTGACATCTACCACCTACCTGGACATTATGGCTGACCAAGTAGACCTCTTCATGGAAACAGTTTTCTCTTAAGGCAGTGCTTATGTCCAGAAAGATAAGGTGTCTTTCCATACCGAAAAAAGGTTCAAGAATAGTTTTGAGGAACACAAAGACACATGTGAGCTGTTGACTTGCCCTACAAATTGTCAAGATCAATAGGAGTCTAATATCACTTTACTTGATATATACTAATTGATTTTACTAATGATATATATATACTAATACAATTTAAAGGCTTTTCTTCTGTCTCAAAGGCTCCTCGCCACATTAATTGATTAATTGCCACATATTGCATGGCAGTTTTGGTATCATTCAGTTCTGACTTGTTTCCTATATTTGCACAGCACTGTTCATTGGATATTCAAACTTGGCCGGAATTCCAAAGCATAGGTATTATTGACACGTGGCACAGAACAGTAAAGCAGACTGACTCAGGCACAGCTTTAGAGTTAATTGAGGTTTTTCTTGGGGTTTAGCCTAAAGTCCAGTGTTGCATCAATACCCACTCAAAAGATAGGAAGAAACCACTCATTTGTCAGTTCCACTGAGTCACTTAAAAACATGCAGCTACAGTATAATGAAGAGAAGCTGTCAATGGAGCACATGCTGAAATATTTATTTGCAGAAGGTTTGCTGTTGCTGACGTGTCACCGCGTTGCAGAAAGCGGTATAATCACAAAACAGCCTTCCCACAATTGTTCTGTCCCTTAGTGACATGGATGTTTCTTTTGGAACCTCCTCAATATGTCAACCATTCAAGAAACAAGCCCCAAAGCCTAATTCTCCTGGATGTGAAAAGAAGCCACTTTTCAGTAGATGCAAGAGGTGCATGGAGCGCATGACAGTCTGCCAGGATTTTTTTTTTTTTTATATATATATATATATATATAAAGAATTTCTTCCTGATCGCCTGAGATGTGCCACATAGATGCTACTGTACGCCAGGCAGGCGAACAAAGTGAGAATGAAACAATGCTGATGTGGCCATAGCTCTGATTTCATCACCAACCCTGCCCATTTAATTCGATTCTTCTCTCTGACTTGCTCATGACTGCATTCGTTTTCATTTGTGCTAACGCACTTATATCGCTGGCTGCCTTCCCATGTGTGCCTCAGAGGTTCCAAATTAGACTCAAATCGTCGAGGACTTGCTCAACCTTTGAAGCCTGCCCGACTTATCTTCTGACCTCCCGAGAACTACTGAGGACCGGGGCAAGTAGATTCGGCGGCAATGGCGAAAACGAAGAGCGAGAGCGCGTCCTTAATTGCCGCGCGTTTGAGTTCATTACGTTCAGTGGCAGATTTGAGCGAAGAACGAGGAAAGAAAACAGGAGAGAAACAGACAAAGGGCTCCGATTCTATTGAGAGTCGCTGTATTTTCACACACTTCTATTTAGATCATGCTTTGGATGTTCTTTTCATACCCGGCAGTGGCTAAATAAATCAAATCTCACTCCTTAGCACAACCGACGGCAGAATGCAAGCTGTCAGAAAGGCGACGGGGAGGAAACGGGGAAGGTTCGCGTTACGAATGAGAAATGGAATGGGGTTTTTTTTTCTGCCATTCCGGATATATTTAGACTCTTTAGAACCGGGCCGGCGCAACGGCCCCCCTCTCAAATAACATCTCCTCCTGATGGCCGCGATTTGCCGGGGGAAAATCGATAGCACGCACGACACGGCACCGAGGCGCGGCCTGTAGTTTCTCAACGCCACCCTCCTCGTCGCGACGATGAAGGCGGCGGCCCGCCCCCTTTTTTTGGTTTTGCAGCTCCGGCGCGGACCTCAATTAGATCGAATCATTGAAGTGTTGATGGCTGGAGACCCCGAACTCGCACGTTTGCCAGCTTTCGTGGTAGAGATGGGGGGGCGGGAAGAAAATGGCGAGTTTGTCACCACGCGGTGACGGCCCCGCAGTAGCGGGTCCCTTTCTCTGCCGCACGCCATTGGGGGCGAAGGAAGCGAAGTCGCCAACGGACTGTCAGGATGATTAAAGCGCGGTGATGGCGGCAGTTTGCCGCGCTGTTCGGATCATGCGGCCGCCGCGGGGACGACAGGCTTCAGGTGAGCGGCCCGAACTTCGGCAGTGCCCCCGTCAGCGGTTTAAGCGGCGCTCAAATGAAGCCGCTTAATTAAAGCATGAAACAGCAACTCCTAAATTATTCAGAGGCTGCCAAGCCGAACTCGGTTCAGAGCCATTTCCAACTAGACACAGGGTCATCATTTTCAGCCTGAACGCCGTGGCGAACTGCCGCCGTTAATGTAACAGCCTGCCGGCGGTGTATTTGTTTCCACGTCTGCTTGACCCATAACCCGGTCGGGGCGAGTTCGCTTGCTTTCACCCATGCCAGTGCATCGTGGAGCTGATTCTTGTGCCTTTTGGGGACACAAAGTTGTATTTTTGTCTGTAGAATTCACATGATGTAATCTGAAGGGTGCTCATTGGCCATTAAATTAATGTTATTTCAGTGCACTAAACTTGCCATGAATAACCAATTAAGTAAACCTCAATTAGCAGTGATTATTTCAGCAAATGATGTTTAATATTACCAAGGATGTGGCATGTCGCCGATAAAGTTATTAGTGCCATTGCACTGCCCCTCTGTTCAAATCATGGTAATCATCAATCAGGTAATCAACAAATTAATCAGGGAGCTGAGCTTTTCCGATTGATTCGCGCCACAGGCACAGTGAGCGCCGCAGCGACTTAAGATCTGAGTAAGAACTATATGAATATTTGAATATTTCAGCAGGTGAACACATGAAATGATGAAAAGTACGTTACTTTTTCCAGATGTTGCTCCACAGGTCAGGGCGTAAAATTGCGCATGGAAAACTACCAAACCATTGCAAAGGCAAATGTCATTTAAGCTAAGTTTGCCATTTTAGTGATGAAAGCATGTTAGAAAATGCAGCATCAGACCGACACACACACACACACACATCCATACATGCATACATTTATCAAGAAGAACGGTACCTGCCAGAACTGAAGGCATTTAAATAACGTCGTGGCACCTGCTGGGAATGTGGTCATTAATATTATTTCGAAATCAATTGGATTCATTTTTCCGCTTCGCCCATTTCTCCTGCGCCGTGCACTTCTGGGTAAATACCTGAAGGATCCCCTAATTGAGTTGTGTTTCAGCGTTTCCAACCTGGCCTGTGCACGGTCCGCACTGAATACAGAGCATGTTGTGGAGGCCGAAATGACGGTGGCACAAGGAGAGGGGGTGGGGGGGTGGAACCGAGATTTGTATAATTTGGACGCCGAATGCTCCGCGGTCATGTGGAAGACCACATGTGTGGGTTTTTGCCAGCGCTCTCGCTCGCGCCGTCTCCGTGAGGCATGACAGAATCGTTTGTGCCGCTGGGAAGGGGTCCGGTTCTCCACAGAGCGCTGACACTGAGGGAGAAATTGATAGGCTACGGAAGACAAGAAGGCAGTAATTGCACGGGGCTAGGGGACGAGAGACACTGGGTGCCCTGCTAAAAGTGTCTTGGCGCGAAACGACCCACTCTTAACCTTCTAAAGCAGGCGCGGCCTGTCATTACTGTAAATGCGCGCGTGTTCCCCTCCGGGGCCAAGCATCAACCTTTGCAGTGGTGAATATGCATTTGCCAGGACTTAAACGTAATCACTTTGCGTTCGTTTTTTCCTAAATTGATTCAGAGGTGGCGAGAAGGGACTAAAAGGTTCTTAAGCGTGAGTCAATATTTTCCAAGCACGAACAATACTGCCAGCCAGCAAGCGGCTGTTCAGCCTTTAGCAGGAGAGACCTGCTCGTGTTCTCTGGGCAAGCATGTAGGACTGAAGCACTAATGTTCTCACAAATGACCTGTCAGCCTTTCTCCTGCGGTGACGTGCATTACATGGCGGAAATCACTGGGTCTCCAAATGCCAGACATGCAAGTGACATTATATTTTATTTGACACCTACAACAAGCTATTACTGTATGAGGAGGTCAAACCAGACTTAAAAGGCATTTTAAAAGGCAATGACATTTTATTTTGGATCATTCATTTTCTCCTCAAATTGAAGTTTATTTTTGCACATCTATTGATATTTCATATGTGTTCTGGAATCCCAACTCGTACTTTGTGTGTGTGGAATTCGCATGCTCTTCCCATGTTGGCGCCGAGGTTGCCCATGGGTTCTCCTGTTTCCTCCCACCATCTAAAGGCATGTGTGATTCTGTCACGCTGGTTTGACATGGTGAGGCAGTAGATCTTGAACAATGAATGTATAAGCACGACATCACGAAACAGGGGTTCAATACATGATGAACATGACCTGACGGTGAACAGACATGAACAGGGCGGCTTTATATAATCATATACAGGTGAACACAATCATGAAACATTACATAGGACAAACATTAAACTCCGGTTACCCCTTCCGGACCGGATCATGACAGATTCTAGATTGATTTTTATGATTTTTTTTGTCTCATTTCTATAACTGGGTTCTGTTTATCTACTCTGATAATATTTCAGACATATTTATGTAAGAATCTGGAAATTCTGATTGTAAACCCTGGCCACTTTCAGAACTGGCATATTATTAATATTTGTAGTAATGTTTCTCATTTCATTGGTTTGATGCTCAAAGCACAGTGCATACATGTAATTACCTTAAACATGTAGTATTCGCTGTTTTCTGGGAGAAAGTTCAGTTTTGCATCATGGGAAAGGAAGAGAAGGCTTAATAACCCCGAAAAAGAAACAGTCCCCTGGCACAATGTTGCACGTACCAAGTAATTAAAGTCATAAAATAAAAATGTAAAAAAAAAGAGAAGCATTTGAAGGCAAATTTCAACACTCTAAAGCCTTCTGCAGACACATAATCCCACCCGTCCACAAACTAAATTAATTTCAGCCAAACAAGCGAAATGAGGAAAGGCGTGAGTGATCAGCACGTCTGATTAGATTTTACACACTGCGCGTCTCTTGCTGCAGCTGCGGTTGGTGGGCGGAAAAAAACATGTCGGTCCCACATACTGAATTCTGGAGGATTAGATTCACGTTACGACTTGGGGAACCTAAGTAAGTAAGGCTTGTCAGTGTATTAACATTTGTTGAGTAAATTATATTTAAATAATATATGATCAAATTATATTTAATATTTCTGTTGTCATTGTTATGTGTTGTTATAAAAAACGAAAATGTGTATGCTGATATTATTCCATGTTCTTCAAATGTGTCCAGCTTTTTCTACAATATCTCACTTGCACAGTTTTATTGAACTTCAGAATGACTTCGGATTCTTTCACGGCACACATACCAGGGTATATTTTTGTTGTGTTATGTTGAGGACATTTGTGCAAAATCAGAATTCTTGAATAAAAGTGTGGGCATGCACAAGATTTTTTTTTGCGAAAACTGCCAATGCTATGGTTGCATTATGAGACAAAAATCTAAGGAGAATGGAATGAGAAGATAGGACCTTAATGTGCTATGTTCCCTGGTTGGAAGATTAAGAATTTGATTTGATAATTTTGGAAACAGCTTGTTAAGAATAGGTATTGAGGAACTCAATTATTATATGTTGTATGTTGTGCAGTCGTAGCTGTTTGATATTTTTGAAAGATAGATGTGTCCTTATCTGGCAACGCTGCTGACACCCTTTCCTGTTTTACAAGCTTTGTACACTGCATGGCACTCATTACCGCCAATATTGTTTGCATGTGTATGTGTGAATTATGTACTTGTATGTGCTTCTTCCCTCTACTCCTGTGAAGGCGGTTACAGACGAAAACAGGCATGTAATACTGTAATGCACACATTCATTTACCTTTACATTTACATTTACCTTATCCAGAGCGACTTACAATCAGTATTACAGGGACAGTCTCCCTGGAGCAAATTAGGGTTAAGTGTCTTGCTCAGGGACACAATGGTAGTAAGTGGGATTTGAACCCGGGTCTTCTGGTTCATAGGCGAGTGTGTTATCCACTAGGCTACTACCATCCCACACAGATATACACTGTTCAATAAACTACAGTACAGAGTACAAAGATGAATATATGAACTAAGTTTAAATACTTAAACCTGGTGAGTGCACAGGGCTATTGTAGCTGTAATAATAATAGATTATTATATAACATTTTTAATGCCCTTTTGGCCTGCCTTGTGTCTCCAGGGTTCTCTGAACCGCAGTGTAATGTCAAAAATGTGTTGATTAGTTAAATACATAATAGGTTATGTGCTCAACCCAGAAACAGATGAATGCATCGCCCAATGATACACAGAGCAAGACTAAAGCACAAATGTATACTAGCATGAGCCTTGAATGAAACCAAAAGTGATCACAGGAGACAGAGCTGGATTTTAAAAGAGGAATCTTTGTCCATATCACATTTCATATTCTGTTTTGTGAATTGAGACTGAGACTATGATATATAATAAAATACCATGTCACCTCAAATTATTTTTTGTGCAGTTTACAAATTTATTCTAAATTTATTAGTAAGTTGGTTCGAATTTACTAATACGATTGGTTGAGAGAAAGCCACGAGATGCCAGAGATGCCACAGATGCCACAGAACAAAAAGCAATTCCGAGAGGAGATTCCCTGGCGAGCCTCAGGCTCCAGTCCCAGCCAATGGGGACATAACACAACGTCACATGACATGCTATTGCCTGATGCTGCTCAACAACAACTGCATCAGAAATAATTCTGAGAAAGAATTTTCTTTATTATCTGTACTGTCATAAACGTGATTGTGCTACAACCACAGTAAGGCTCTCGTGGCTGAGATACACCATGAGCTGTTAGAAGTTAAAAATTTTGCTTAGATATATACACGCAAACATTCTTTTGGACTTTTGATCATGTACTTCCCATCACAGTGTTAAGCAGTGCTGATGTTGCTGATAAGGTCATCCCTAGTTTTCTACTCGGCCAGATGGACGCGATACCGCCATTCTGTCTCTGTGTCTCACTTTATAACTACTTTCTGTCTCAACTCATCTGGGAATACTAATACACGGGGAGGCATGTGACTGGCTCACACCTCATTTCATTACATATCGCGCATGCCCTCCAGGGGCTGGGGGAGCTGGGAAGGCAATAGGTGCAGGTTTATTTATTTCTTTTTTGGTGACAAAGTGTAGACGGTGCAGTCGTGCTGTAGCCATATGTTCCTCGCTGCTACACTCAGTCTGCTTCTCCCGGGGGAACCGAGAGCCTGACGGTGCCTGCCACCCACGCCCCACGCAGGGGGGAGCTGTTTTTAGAGCCAGCCTCATTTCCAGAGCTAATTCTCTGCCGGCTGTCACTCGGCGGCCCGGCATCCGTGCACGACGTCACTCAACGAGCGTGCAAGCGTCCTCCTGCGCAATCAGGATCCTTTTAACATAAATTAGAACAGAGAGTGTGGGAGTGTGTCTGTTCACCTGTATTCCTGTCTTAGTCAAGACCAGTTGTCTTTTCAAGACAAAATGCAAGTTCATTAAAATGTGAAATATTAAAAGGGTTAAGGATAGAAAGTTATGTAACATTTTAGAATATGGTCTTGCATAGCGGCCATCGCAAGACCATGCTTTTGTTTTGCATAGCGGCCGTCTACAAGTAGAAATGTGACATTCCTGTGCCAATTGCTGTGTATGAAGATTCAACACCTCTGTTTTTCATGCCTTTTGTGAGATGTGAGGTGTCGGCCTTCAGGACCGCCCAACAGGTTCTGATTGGTCTGTGACAACTTCCTGTAGGCCAGGGGTATAAAGGTCTGCTCACATGAGGGGAAGGGGCTCTTTTTCTTTTCTTTTTACATTCAATATTCACATGTAACTACAATAATTATTTACCGGTGTTAATAAATTAGAAACTGTTGATTTTTAACCTCTATTGTGCCAGGTAACATCAAGTTGGAGTGGTTTGAGGCATGGCACAATAGAGGTTAAAAATCAACAGTTTCTAATTTATTAACACCGGTAAATAATTATTGTAGTTACATGTGAATATTGAATGTAAAAAGGTACCAAGGTTACAGAGAAAATAAAAATGAGAAGAAAGAGTAAAGGGGGACAGAGAGAAGCAAAGAGGCAGAGCCATGGGAAGAAATAAGATGACAGAGCAGGCTCAAAACCAGAAGATCCGGTTTTGATGGAAAGACAGCTGGGAATATAAAAGAAAAGAAAAAGAGCCCCTTCCCCACACGTAAAGCAGACCTTTGTACCCCTGGCCTACAGGAAGTTGTCACTGGCCTACAGGAAGTTGTCACAGACCAATCAGAACCTGTTGTTTCTGATGTCACGCCCCCGGTGCCTCCCATCTGGGGAAGACAAAGAGAGTGGGCGGTCCTGACGGCCGACACCTCACACGTTGCCATCTCACAAAAGGCATGAAAAACAGAGGTGTTGAATCTTCATGCACAACAATTGGCACATGAATGTCACATTTCTACTTGTAGACGGCCGCTATGCAAAACAAAAGCATGGTCCTGTGACGGCCAATCTTACAATGGCTTCTTATAGTAATCTAGTAGTAACAAATACAAATCATGCAAAATATTAATGATGAGTTGATTAGTTGATATATATATAAACTTAAATATATCACTTTCACTAACCACTCATATATGTGTGAGCATTAATAATCAAAAATGTATGTATTGTAAATGTACCATACAAGTAGTGTGTGTGTGTAGAGTGGAGGGGCAGTAACCTGCCGAGGTTTACAAGAGAGGGAGTTTACAGCTCTGTGTGTTTACATAATGAGACAGGCTCTTCTGTTTGATCTTAATTTTCCCAGTGCTTCCCTACATTGTCATCTCTTACGTCGGGCTGGCTAATGTGCCTGATAAATATTTAATTATGCTTAATATCATCAGATATGGAACCCGTATGGAGGGGAGAAGAAAACTCAGTGTAATTATTGGTAAGTGTGCCCAGTGTCACTTGCCTCATGCATCATTGATGCACAGGATCAAGGAGAAGCTGGAGCCATTCTGTTCTTGAGAAATCGCCACCGAATGGCATTTTTTTTTTTTGGAAAATTGAATTGGACTTACGGACCGCTGAGGAGTGCTATACACTTGGTGGATTCAGCTCAAAGTGGTATTAACCAGGACTTTCCTGTATTATTAAATGACATGTCCTTCCAGAAAACAAAACACTAGTGCTAAGCTCAATTTAGCGACTGTATAAAGGACCCTTTCACAAGTTAAAGTCTCGTAATCCCACAGCGCTAAAAAAAGGAAAAAATTAAGCGTAGTAATAGTGCTTGGAATCATTTGTCGCTTCATTCACACCAAAGGAATGGGGATCTAAAGCATGAAGCAGACAACTCTTTCTGCCACAGTAGAATAGAATAGAATAGAATAGATACAATAGAATAGTCTGCATATATGTTCTAATATAACATTGTGAGACCCTGGAGTCCTTTAGCTGGTGACACTTTCCCAAAATCAATTTCCACGGGTTTCCAGTCCTGGGGAGATTGCAGGATCTTGCACAATAGGACCCATGTTTCACATTTTGTTATTAATACAATCTCCATTAGGCAGAGGGTTCAAAATTGCACAGCAGATTTGGGAGATTCCTAATGGAAGCTGGTCACAATTTGATACTAATAACCTTGGTACTACAGCCCTACCTCCCTGTCTCAGGCTGTAATATCCATCCTGCAAAGTATGATGGTGCGGTGACAATAAAACTGCAGACTTTTCTCCACAGACCATGCATTGATTATTCGATTCCAAACAGGAATCACATAAGATAGAAACAATAACAATTGATATGTTATTTAGAGATGTGATGCAAAGTGTCTAGCAATTCCTAAATGATTATGTACATTTTTATCTCCATAACCATTCAATACATGAAGAGCAGTGCACAAAAAAGATGTCATATTACCTGGTTTACCCAACAGACTCTCCAAAAGAATATCAATGCCAGGAATATAAGAACGAGCGGACTGACATCAAAGGATCCATGCATCATGCGCTATTCTCACATTTATGAGATATATTGCTATTAACAGCATTTATTGCATGAGAGAGAGGGCATAGAGCCCCATGAACCCAGCCCCTGAATGGTAGTAAGTGTTTTTGTGTCCCAGTTGTGTTGTTACTGATTGTAGGGTTATTTGTAGGGCTATTCGTGCCTTTACATCTGGTCTCTGAACAGTCTTTTAATTCCTATGAATATTTGTTCCCTCTAAGCACTTTTCTCTTGGTTATTTGGCCATCACACACATCACACAATGATATTGCCGAAACATCATCCAACAAGAAAATATTTTGTGCTTTAGTGTGTTGCATAGAAAGGGGTGGATGAAAGGAGCCAAATTCTCGACCTTGATAGGTAAGACCCTTTATAGAAAACCAACGGTGAGACGAAAAGTAACGATACAGAAAAGTTTATTGTACACATGAATGCTTTTGGGAACAAAACTCATGTCTGTGCTTTCATTTTATAGTGTCCTCAAGATTCAAGATTAAGATTGAAGATTTATTTGTCACATGCATAGTTATACTAGTACAACATGCAGTGAAATGCATTGTTGGTATCTCTCCTGATAAGACTAAGGAACAGAATGTGCTCTCTTTGTGCAGTCTTCCCTTCTCCTAATACAGAGACACAAAACATATCCGCACACATTACAAAAAATAAAGTGAACACAAAAATAAGACATACTAGATCTGAATGAATAACAAATTCTTATTAAATGCTTTGTTCTTTACATAGCTGAATGCACCGACAACAAAATCACACAAAAATTATCGATGGAAAACAAATTTATCAACACATGGAGGTCTGGATTTGGAGTAACACTCAAAATGAAAGTGGAAAAACACACTACAGGCTGATCCAACTTTAATGTAATGTCCTTAAATCAAGTCAAAATGAGGCTCAGTGTGTGTGTCCTGGACTAAAATATCCACCAACTCCTGGACAGTCTGTGGTGCGATGTGGTGTTGGTGGACATGATGTCCCGGATGTGCTCAATGGGATTCTGGTCTGGGGAACAAGCTAGCCAGTATATAGCATCAATGCCTCCGTCTAGCCGCAGCAGCATTTGACCTCACATGGGGTCTGAGGATCTCATCTTGGTACCTAATGGCAATCAGGCTGCCTCTGGCGAGCACAGGGAGGGCTATGTGCCCTCCCAAGAAATGCCACCCCACACCATTACTGACCCACTGCTAAACTAATCGTGCTGGAGGACGTTGCAGACAGCTGAACATTCTCCACGCGTCTCCAGACTCTGTCACATCTGTCACATGTGCTCAGTGTGAACCTGCTTTCATCTGTGAAGAGCAAATTTGTCAATCTTGGTGTGCTTGGTGTCCTGGATGAGCTGCACTACCTGAACCACTTGTGTTGGTTGTAGACTAGTGGTGGCCTGGCGGTTAAGGAAGCGGCCCTGTAATCAGAAGTTTGCCGATCCGCCAAGGTGCCACTGAGGTACCGCTGAGCAAAGCACCGTCCCCACACACTGCTCCCCGGGCCCCTGTCATGGCAGCCCACTGCTCACGAAGGGTGATGGTTAAAAGCAGACGACACATTTCGTGGTGTCACCGTGTGCTGTGCTGCAGTGTTTCACAATGACAATCACTTCACTTTCAGTAGAGTGAAAGCACCACCAGAATTCAAAAGTGACTGAAACATCAGCCAGAAAACACATGAACTGAGAAGTGGTCTGTGGTCACCACCTGCAGAACCACGCCTTTGTTGCGGACGTCTTGCTAATCACCTGATATTTACACTTGTTGTCTAGTCCATTTGCACTGGAACATGCGAAATGGTTGAAGGAACAATACAGGATGGATCAAAATCATGAGAGGATTAATCAACATCAACAACCAACATCATAGGGCATGAAATGGATATAAGTCATTATAACGTTGATTTCAACATCCTCTAGCAGCTTTTCAGTCCGCACACAAGCAGAGGTGATGAACTGCATGTGAGAATCAGGTATAGAATTTATTTGTTAGAAGCCTGCGTATGTTTCGGTGGCCCGGGTAGCGCCTGCTCTGCGTTCCGCCGGTGGAACGTATGGAGGGGTCAAGGCAGAAGCTCGCTCGCTCACCCTGAGCTTTCGGCCCAAGCGCTCACTCGGAAGGGCCAAATTCGCGCAGCTCAGGCCGGATTTTGCCCGTAGCATTCGAAGGATTCGCTCCGTTTCCAAGTCGCTCGCGCCGCACGGATGCACATGACACATTAAGCGAAACACCTCCATAATTACGGGGAGCGAGATCTAGCCGTCCTCCCGCCCGCTCCATGGGGCGCTCCTTAACAAAGCAGGACGCTGATACCGCCGTGGCGTGTCCGCTGTTTTGTTGGCAACAATGGGCAGGATATTCGCACCGCGTGCGCCGACTTGCTCGTGCGGCAGTTTCATTACGTGTACCCCCCCCCCCATGAAAATGAAGCAGCTCCCTGCCCCGCTTATCCTAAAGCATTGTGGAATGGTTTCCTTAATTACAGCCTGCCTCGCCGGAGATGTTGGGATCGATGCTCGCGGGGCACGTGAGGCGGGAGCGAGCTGCGCCATTTCGTTTTTGGTAGTCGTGGGAGACCGAACGGTGGAAAGAGTGGCGCCGTTTTTCATATTCAGATGAGGGAGGGGGGGGGGGTCATTGGCTGAGAAGAGTGAGAAGAGGGCATCGTCTCTGATGCTGACCGCGACACCGTACCGTCACCGCGGTGACACTGGACGTTCCACCAGTCAGCCATCGTGTTGTCCCTCGGTCCGCTAAACCCGAACCATTTCTTTCAGCGACACGTCGGCTTCGAGGGCGAACACGTTCACCCCGCCCGCTGCTATTCAGCGTAATTCCCGTCGTATGAAGCGCGGCTTCGACCTTATTTATCCGCCCCCGTGTACGGTGGTGATTAGAGCGCCAGGCCTCTCCGGCGGGGACGAGAGAACCCGCTGCCAGCAGCCCGTCTGGCGTCAGCATCAGCATGCGTGCTCAGCGGCCTGATTTTCGAGAGGCGGCCCGCGAAAACGATCCCCGAGGTGGCGAGAGGGGCCCACGGTGATGCCCAGGTCCTCTTGTCAAGCCTGACGATTGTTCTGGAGACTTTTGCATGTGTTTGATTTTCTTTTGTCAAGAAGTGAGAAGAAAATGGCCTCATCATAATAATCGTTCTCTGACATTTTTGAGGGCTCTTTTCAATTACGGTGGCTCTTATCAAAATTGGCAGCCCTTAAGATTTAATATGGCAGGCATTCCCAATCTTCTCAAGTGCACCAGCCTCAAAACCTTTTTTGACTTTGCATCTGTGATGAAGTGTTATTTTTTTTGAACATCAACTTAGTTCATTTTAGTTCATGGTCATCAGTTACGTTTACAGTGTGCACCGTTGTTCAGAGGATTTATTACATTGATCTTGCAGCATTGTATTTCAGCTAAAATAAAGACATCTGTCACGTGCTGTCAACAACAGATCATACAATTTTTGGTACGTTTTTGGCAAAATACATAAATAAGTAAAAATACTTAAACGAAACCCTTTATTAAACACTTTGTTCCAAATGAATCTCGTAGTTTTCTCTACTATTAAAGTTCTTTTACATTTATTTGACCCCCCAGACGGACTCAGACTGAGTGCTTTTTACTTCGAAATTTGTCATACAAAGTAGGGAGGATTGTGCAAATTCAAACTATTTGTTTCTATATTTCACTCAGTCAGTACAAAGGAAGTTATCCATTATGCCCCCCTATAAATATACACCCTCAGAAAAAAGTTCTGCTAGCTGAAAAGACTCTACAGATGATTCAAACCCACCAGAGAACTACTTTTAGTGTTTCTTTGTGCTGAAGCACCCAGCAGGTCCAACTCAAACCATTAGCGACCTTGGAAGGGTTCACTGTCTTCTCCAGGCATTTTATTGGATCTCAGGCTTGAGTTCTATCCCTTTCTTCAGCCCTGACATGCTATTAATGTCTGATGTCATTTGATGGCAAACGGAGCGAGTTGAGCTTCCATCATTAAAGAGGAATGAACCTGTCTTCATTAGCGCTGGCAGCCTAGTGGTCAGTGATCTTGTCTACCAACCAGCTAACCCAAGTCTGAATTCTACTCTAATTAGTGTAATTAGTGTATGCTCATTTTTGCTGAAAAGGGTATCTGTTATCACATTAAGTATCCTCACCAGGCTAGGAATTTAGAACAAATGCTGCTTAATAAGCACAGCCTGAGGGCCTTATCAAAGCCCTATGATAGGTGTTGCACGTCAAATGTGTTCTTGGGATTTACATAATAAATAGGGGAAAGCAGAAAAGAACAGCTTTCTTGTTTTCTGTGTCTCACATGCTTTTTTTTTTGCTTTGTAATTATTTCTTTAACCCAAAACTTTAACTATGTTTTTATGAACAAAATGGGAGTAGCACCGTGGCAATGATGTATACCTCTCACACACTCAATTTCCTGATTCTAGATTATTTAAACTTGTACCAAAGAGACAAATGAGCGAATAAATAATTAAAATGTAAAAAATATTGATACCAGGTGCCTGATGGCCCCAAATTGTCCTCAAATGCACCAAAACACACAAAACTGACAAAACAATCTGATATGTATGCTCTAATTACTTACTTAAATTAGATTACTTTCTTACTTTTGAAATATCATTTACAAAACCACCCATCAAGTTCAATTCGAAAATACACCTTCGAAAATGCACCCATCAGTGATTTTTTTTTTTTTTTGCCATTGAAATAGATCAGTTGAATAAATTCACATTGTGCCTTGCATTACCTACTATGCATTATTTTTACATAATTATGCATTTTCTTGTTGTTGGTGTGCATTCATGTACACAGTATGCGTGTTTAGAACAGTGCAGTGGTTACACAGGTCCTTTAGATCATAAAAAAGCTGCCGCAATTTCCCATTCTGATGTCCCCTTGAACTCATAACTCTTTTCCCCATTTAGAATTGAGCAGCTTCGTACTGAAATACATTCACTTCTGTATTAGCATTTTTAAAATCTATTTTATATATGTATGTATTGGAGTTACATGTTCTACACAGTGAGGTGACACGGAAGGCAGTGTGAGGAACTTCTGCAGAAAAAAGAGCTACATTGGGTGACGGAAAAGCTCTCTAGATTTTCTACTCCGCTAGAATTAAGGGCGGCCAATAATCAACTGAGCGCCAAAAAATATGAACACATGATGTGTAATGTTGTCATGATCCGAACATTACCCGACACTCCGGGCCAGGTCTTCCTGGCGTCCCGTGTCTTTCGTCCATCACCTGCATTATGTTACGAATGTTCCTGTATGATTCTGGTCCGCATGCGCGTGCATTACTTCTGTTCCCCGGTCCTGACATGTTATTAAATCCCCGCTGTTGTTGTTTTTTTTTATTAAAATCAAAATCAGTACATGATGAGTAGAGCGTTGTTCCTAAAAGCATCCCGCCTACTTTTTTTTTTCTTCTCAGAAATCTTCTTGCTCAACAGTACATCATCCGGCGTGAAAGTAATACCTAAACCCATTAAGGGCCGCAATTAAGCAAAGAATTTTGACAATGATTCTATCAGCAGTTCTAAAATGCTCTTCCCCCCGCAGTCTGGCGATCTCATCTGTGCTTTAGATGAATACTCTCCGTTGACAAGTCGCTATGCAGAAATCAATGGCTTTTGCGGGAGCCTGGAAAGCACCGGCACTTAACTCAGTAAAATGGGGTATAATTTCCGCAGGTACTTTTGTGTGAACTACCGTATCATTGCTCAGGAATGCTTAATAATATTTTACAACACATTGTGCATTAAGAACTTTATTATGCTTAATGCTTTATTGCGTGACAAATATGTCGGCGCAAGCACAATCCGGCTGCCATTGGAATATATTTATTTCTTTTCGATAAAGAGCCATTTCCACCTGGGGCCGAGTTATTTTCCTGCCTTAATCGAGAGAAATTTTACAGCAGAAAGTAAATGTGTCAGAGAAGGAAGAAAGTGAATGTTTTCTTCACGGCCTGGAGCAAACAAACCTGCAGACCTTCTTGAGCAGTTGGTGCTCTTAAACTGACTTCCAAGTCCCGTTTCATAGGGCAGCTTGTCACGCACGGGAACAACTTCTCCATACTGGGTCCAGTCCTTTGAATGAAACACATCCATCAAGTTTGCATAGGTGTTTCAGTCCCTAACATATTGGACAGTACTTTGCCTTGAAGTTGGATGGAGATGCCTTCTATTTTCTTGATGGCGACCACTTTGGTCGACAACAACACCCTTTTCCACAGCGACTTACAGTCAGTAGTTACAGGGAGAGCTTCCCTGGAGACACTCAGGGTTACAGTGTCCTGCTCAGGGACACAATGGTAGTCCAGTGGGGTTTGACTTTGTGGTCTTCTGGTTCATAGGCGAGTCTGTTACCCTCTAGGCTACTACCACCCTTGTGACCTTCCTCGGTTGGGGAAGGTCCAACACAGGCCGATCAGAAGCGTGTGGTGCTTGATAGCCAGAGTGGTTATTAGCAGCCCATACCTGGTCCTTCTCCAGAAGTGGTGAGTTTGTCAATCCCTTTCTGCTGCTCCCACCTTCTCATGCCTACCTCCTGGTGCAGATGGACCCTGCAGCCCATCTCCACAAGACACTCTTTACCTAACACCCAACATCTGGATTGTGGGAAACTACCTGCGCCACGTCCTCTTTTTCGTCACATCATGTGTAGTGGACATTGGGTGTTGTTGAGCCCAGAAAGGGCATTATATCATGTTATGATACTGTATTGATTTGTGTCGTCCAGAAGCAGTCGTTTTGCTTTATTCCTGCTCCTGAGAAGCTCCTGTGTATCACGTCTACAGCCTCCTGTCAGCACACCGGCTCTGGTTTCTGCACTAGAGCTCAATCTTTTCCTTGTCTCGTCATTCCGAGATCATTCTCACCTCTGCTTAAGTGTATAAAGTGTCTTTCCACTGTCCTCCTGGCCGTATGTGCGTGTGTTTATCTCTGCGGTTTTGATTTTTGTTTAACTTGTCCTTCTTGTGGTCCTGCGTCTTCGTGTCCACTGTTTCATGAATATGACATTTTGAACGTTTATTTTGTCTCATTCAAGTTTATCAGATTTGATTACATTTGGAGGTGGTCTGTCCTGTCCATGTTGAAATACATTTTCATATTACATGAAGGAAACAAAGCAACAAAACATCAAAATATGATCATATGCTGCCCTTTAGTGTAAAATGCAGGCGTGCAGCCCCAGTAATATGATGTTGATATAAAGTCCAGGACTGACAATGTGGTAGGACAATGTGTTAAATGTATTGCATAAATGTTTGATTTGAAGATCTCAAACTATTACCGAGGGCCAAAATTAATGGCTGGCTATAATATAATTATAATAAAAAAAACATGTAGAGCATAGCGGCAGCAGCCCCAACCAATTAAACAAGTTAACACTGTCTGGCTTGATATGGTTTCGTGAAAAAAAAGAATAAATCCACCCCATTATCTAGAAAGTGCCTACACCGCGAAGGCCACACTTAGACCATTTTATGGTAAAACGTACTTACTGCATGATAAAGAGGAGCTGTCTCTGGTGCTGGTTGTCACCTCTGGTAATGTGAAATCCATAATCGCTTTAGTTTTGTCTTTGTTCAGCACGATTCACTTTGAAGGTGTCAGGTGCTGTTGACATTTTTTGCTGGTTCAGTGCTTTTTAGTGCTGAGACCCGAGGTTAACATAAACTAACAAAAGTATTATACTGTTAGTGTGGGGTCTAATTAAGTGTCATGTGGTTCCGGCTCAGAATGAGTTTCAGTTTTTTAGCAATTATGAGCTGCTTTGTTCTGTTTTAACAACGTACTGAGGCCTGTTGTTTTTTTGTTTTTTTTTGGGGGGGGGTTGATAGGAAATAGGAGATAGTAAATCAATTAGACTTTAACTCTCTTTCAACATCTCGTGATGGTGTTTTTTCTCGACCTGGAAAAAAAGACGTTTTGATTGCTAGAAGGGAAAGAGGACTGAGATTAGCTCTGTGTGTTTCCTAGCGGGTGGGTGTGTGTGTGTGTGTGTGTGTGTGTGTGTGTGTGCAGCGTGTGCTCTTGAGGAGTAACTGGGAGATAACCCCTCGTCTCTCAGCTCCCTGTCGAGACTGTGAGAGCAGACAATCAGCAGCTCGGCCTCTCACTAAAAATAGTGCCAGAGGCCCTATTCGCCGGGACTCATTCTGCTCCGGATCAACGGCCTCACCCTGACACCCGGTCAGGTCACGTGATCAAACGTGTGATGAGTCCCTTCTTTCCTTCACGCCCTGCGCTTGTTATTTCTGAAAAAGAAAAAAAAAGAAGCTCTGCTCTTTCTCTCTCCCTGTGATGTCTACTTTCAATGCTCGCCACTCCCCTCAAGGTCAGTGGGGAAGGAAAACTGCAGTGTAAACACTCTGAGAACGGATCATGTGCTTCCTGGACCTGCTGTTACGGAGAGGGCAGGAAGCAGCTAATTGGATTTAGCCACGGCGGTTATGAGAATTTATCGAAGTCGCAACTCAAGGTCCAGCCTGTACCTTACACAATGTTAGCCCTTGTCCACCAATGCTGAAAGCCCTTTTAGACATTTTAATAGCTCTTCTTCCTGCAACACTGCTTGCTATAGAATCTGTCTGTTTGGCAATAACGGGCTGAACATGTCATGATCCTTGGTGACCAGTAATGGAAGTTCTCCTCCTACCCTTCTTCCATACAATCTTCCATCAATACCCAATTTGGTTGGTTCTAGTACTAATATGTTTACATGTAAGTCAAGCTTTAGTCTGACTAAGAAAATTATTTGACTTTCTTTAATGTCATGTAAAAAGTAACTACTTGGGTGAACAGAAATTATGGCCCAGGTTTGGACCTGTCCAAGGCTCATCACCTATGGGAGATCTTAGACCAAGTTCCCCACACCTCCAACATCAAATTCTGCAAAAACAGATGAGAGAACTGTACACTTTCTAGGTTTTGGAAATGTGATGCACCTACCTGACAAAAGGCACTGTAAACCTCTGATTACGGGGCCGCTTCCTTAACTGCTAGGCCACCACTGCAGTAATCAGTAGGACACCACTGCACCACAGACAGTAGAAGCCACGGGATAACAGTACATTTTATAAACCAGATGTCTAAAAAAAATGGCAAAATGTCAAAGATGTGCAACCTGCAGTCCTGAGGAATGGAAATCTGACAATAAAAGTAGAGTTGTGGATTGTCCATGTAATTATTGAATGGAAGTGTGAATAAGCTTGTCCTCTGAACATAAATGCTCAACGTAGAGGTTAAATGCAGTGCAAAATAAATCTGTTGCACTTGTGAACGTATTTTAGTCAGTACATTTAATCTGATTGATTGACTTAGGACAAATGGTAAAAAAAAATTGCATTGATAAATACTGGCTAACGTGCAACAAGAAGTGTTGGGTAATTGAAGTAATGGTAATAAAATTTTTATTTGAATAATAGCAAAAAACATTTGAAGCAATAGTATTATGCAATGGCTGTGAATGAGTTCACATGAGTGAATATGTGTTTTATGAAATCCTGATTTCAACCCTTCCCACCGTCTGCTGGCATATGGAAGTCAGCGAGGCAGATGGCAGATGATATACTACTGTACCTTTATTATCTGCAGTGCCTCTGTTTCCCCCCTGGAGAAAGGCTGGACTGTCCGGACCTCTCCCGCCCTTTGAGTCACCAGGCGCCCTGTCTGATTGAAAATGGCTAGTTTTTTTTATGGCCAATCAGTCATCCTGTGGGCACCATTCACCTTCCCGCCGCCGAACTATTGACGCGCCACCTCTTCTGAGTGTGGCTGGAGCAGCTTATCATCTTTGTAATACAGATAAAATTGCTCTTTGGACAAAGAGGATGGGAATCCTTTTTCGTTTCCAAATTGTGAGGCAGGAATTAGGTACCTTGCTCCATCGCACCTTTTTTTTTTGGAGGGGGGGTGGGGGGGTATGCCTTTTCATTTTGATTGGGAGATTGAGCTTTTAAGGCATGGAGGGTTCACGACCTGTTAGACAGAGAGGCTCGGAGTGCAGTGGCAGACGGCACAAACCTTTCATTTTCCCTCTCCCGCTTTCTCCCCATTTTTCCATCTACCTCTCAGGGCCTAACCTGCCAACTGTTTTTCTCCGTCTATCCGTCACTCCGATTCTCCCTCACACATTTGTCTTTACTCTTATGCACTGGTCTCCTTGGGAGGGTTCCACAGAGTATTCTTCAAGGATTTTTCTGAACGATTTAGGTGAAGTTCTTTGAGGGGACTGATTTGTGAATTGCTTTGAATCGCTTTTCTCTCATAGAAACCCAGTGGACCTTGTAGACATTTCGCTCTTCCCAACATCTCAATCGGAACTGTTTGGCCAAAGCGCAGCCATAAACATTTTGTGTGGGGGGTGATAAAACATCAAAGCCAGACTGGCGCGTTCTCAGACAGTCACAATTATTGCTAAGCTAAGCAGCCAGACAGACTTGCAGTGTAGTTTTTATTTATTTATTTTTTCCGTCTAGGGGTAAATCAATTTGCATTCTCATCGAGCGTTTGTGCATTATGTACTTTCCTTTCAAAAAAGCCATTACAACACGGAAGAAACTCATTTTCTAAGAGTTAGGTGTCAAAGTGCACATGTCTGCAGATTTGGCTCACACCATCCTCATCACACAAAGGCAAAAGCATTTAATTTCCCCACACACTCCACCGAGTTTGCATACATACTGTACATCAAGCACTAAACATGCTGCATACACAACACAAATGCATACACACACCACCCAGTACCTCAAACACACATGTACGTATGCAGCTACTTCGGGGATTGTATTCAGTTCTTGGAATAGTAAAGACATGTTCTTTGCTTTTATGCCTTTGAAAGTAGGGGGGACATTATTGAGTGAACATGAACCCAGCAAACTCGTGGGAGTTTGACATTCATTTTCCGTATCAGCAAAAGCTCCTTTCGTTGTCAATCTCTCAATGAAGGTCAGTTGTCTAAATATGTCACTAATGGGTCTTTTGAAGGTCTAACGGAGCAGTGACGAGATCAGTGAAGAAGGTTCTAGGTCTATTTTTCAACACCGTTGGACAGATTTGAATAGTGCTGTACACCATACCAAGTCCGGAAAATCAGTTGTCTCATCAGCTTCAAGGATATTCATAGAAATATTGGTATCTGTTGCAAATGTTTCATTGGCATAAAGTATACTTAATATCAGCATTATGAGCATTGTCTTCTGTTAGTACGATGTCACATTGTTCTGTCTTTATTGCAGAGATCCTTTATCAACTGACGCAGACTCTACAAATATTGCCAATTGCAACCAATATTGTGCAGAGCATCACAAGGGCATCCCATGTAATAGGAAATATTTTTTGTCAAGATCAGAGCACTCTTGCAGCTGTGTTATGAATGTCTGATGTTTTGTGTGTTGGCACGATCAGCGGTCTGAAAGCATGGTCATGTCATGCAAACTGATCTGGCATGGAATAATCTGGAATTACCTGCCTAAAATTTGTCTTTTTCTCAATACAGGAATTGTTTCACAGTGTAGTGTGAACTGACGTGTTCTCATAAGTTTGTAAATTGATTTATAAGCATGTATAGTTTCAGTATAGTTTTAATAATTCCAATGTTTGACAACTCATCTGCCAAGAAAGTCTGGTGATGAATTCCAATAGTATACTGATCTTAGCAATGTGCGAATAAAGAATGCATCTATAGAATTATTCACGATTACAAATAAAAGAGCTTAATAATGAGCTGGTGTGGGTTTTTTTAGGTGTAGTGACCTTGTATTTTAAAACCCTCTTTTGGGGGTTTATTGAATAGCCGAACCACCTGGCACAACAAACCACATAAAACGTAGAAATATAGGAATACATATAACATGGTTTCATTCAATCACACCTAATCATTGTACTAGTATAATGGTAAGAGATGGTAGCTCACATTTAACTAGATAAAAGGTTTATTATCCGTGGATGCTGCAGATAACTTCTCTAGGAGAGATGCAACGATATATACTGTAGTAGTGAATACCCATTTATTAGAAAGGTGCCAGTGGCTTAGTGCTATGTGTGTGTGAGTGTGGGTGTTCCCCACACTCAGGCAGGTTCCTGCGTCGGCTGTTCTCAGAGTTTTGATAAAATGTTGTCACTCAAACCTCACCTCAAATAGCGTGACATTTCAGCAGCTCCATTTTGAGATATCTCTCTATAAGATTGCATACATATAGTGACTTCTTGCTCTATTGACTCAAGAAATCTGCTCTCAGATAATCTCTAAACACAGAGCATTATATGGGCTGTGGTACCTTTTTTTTTTTTTATTAAAGGTAACTTAAGTTATGACGTGAATAAAGCAGCCATATATGCTGGCCACAGGCACTGTCCAATCCCATCATAAGCAGGTTCTCTGCTCTAGCCTGTTGGCATAAAAAGCATAACCCCTTAACCCTGCATCTGCTTCCACCGCTGAGGTAGTAGCAGCTGGAGTGGCCCGGCTAATGAGGAACTCACAGGCGCGTAAAGGAATCGGGTCTCCCCTGGACTCCTCATTACCATAAAGATGCACTTTGTCATGCTACTCAAAGCCAGGCCACCAACTGGGCTTGGAGGAACCCAGCCTGACTAGACGAGCGCGCCCCTGTTTGAATGGCCCAAGTGGCGTCGTTATGAGATTGATCGAGGACGACGGCTTTTGGCAACATGTGACATGCGGCTCTTCGCAAGAACATTGCAGGAATATTTACAATGGTATGGACCCGAGTGTCACCCGAGATGTATGGATGCGAGTTAATGATGGCTGTTAATTATGTCAGTATTGAAGCTGCCGAACAGCAGATGGGCTTCTTCATAGATTGGCTGTAAAAGAGCTTTTGGACACACCCAAGAGACTGTGGTAAAGATACGATGCTCTCATACTGCATGTATAATATGTGTACATAGTTTTACCACAGAGGTAATTTGCTTGAGGCTCCATTCATGAGGTGCATTTGTCATAAATATTTCATTCTTATTTGTAAGCGCGCTGGTAATGTGATAACTGATAACTGTGCTGCACAGCATGACTGTGCAGCTATGGCTTTCGTCCTTGACAGACGTCCTAAATGTCACAAGTTATTTAGACGGAGAGCATGTGAAGTGGAGCTGAACTGTTGAGCATTTAACTTTAGCCGAACTTGTTGAAAATGGTATTTGACCTTCCCTGTCGTCAGCAATCGGAAAGTGAAGTACAGCTTCATGGGAACTGACTGTTAATCCGAGCTGGGCTAGACACAATATTCTGTTATTGCTTCGAGAGTGTGAGATGAGATGAGAAACTGCCCTGATGCTGTCTCGGGCTTTCTCGACTCTCATTGGCAGATTTGAGGGGGGGTGGAATGTGCCGTTATCGGAGTAGAAAGATCTAATTTGAAGTGCTGCTTTAATGACATGGCTGAAAAGCCAACAGGAGCCGAGTCTTTCCAAAAAAAATAAAAAATCCGCCCATTTCTCTTTTCACCCCGTCGTCTCCCTCCTCCCTTGTCAGGTATTGGCCTTATCAGATGGGGATTGTGATATTGCGCATGATTAAGATGCATAGCGGCTGAGACTAATTCATGACGCCGGATCCTCGGCCCTGACTGGCGGGGGCGGCTGCCAGGACCTTCAGTTGTGCTTAGGTACCACATCTGACACAGCCAGATAATCAGATTTACCCACAGTCTAATGGATTTAATGAAGAGTACGCCCTGCTGCATAGCATGGGATTGTGCTTGTGTATGTGTGTGTGTATGTGTGTGTGTGTGTGTGTGTGTGTGTGTGTGTGTGTGTAAATGCACTGTACGTGTGAGCATCGGAGAGTAAAATATCCATAACAATGCTGTCATGCTGAAACGGGAAGCAATATACGCACTTCAGCGAGAGGAAGGAAGTGACTGCTGCCAGAACTGAACAAACAGTTTAGGAAGGGTTTCAGAGGAACACTGACTCTATGGAACAAATATATGAGGACATGCGGATACATTTTTTATATAAAAAAATATCTCTTTTATAATTAGATCTCATACACTGGTACAGCTCAGAGATACGTGGTGATGAAAGAATCCCAGGAATGAAAACAGTAAGATGGGAAATAGTCTCTACTGAAAATCTCTCAGCTGGTTTTTGCATGACAGCTGAAGAGGCGTTTTTTTTTTTGTTTGTTTGTTTGTTTGTTGTTGTTTGTTTGTTTTACTTCCATAACCATGGACATTTATATAAACAGTGTTACACTATGACCAGTTTATTTACTTAACTTTATAACATTTATCAGACGTCCCTTATGCAGACTTACAATCAGTAGTGACAGGGACAGTCCCCCTGGAGACACTCAGGGTTAAATGTCTTCCTCAGGGACACACTGATAGTAAGTGGGGTTTGAACCTGTCATTTTGATGTCTTCTGGCTCACACTAGGACACTACCATCTCTAGCAGGCATCCTGAAAAAGGTCTCCTTTTAAATCCTGAGGCATCCCATCATCAGCAGCAGGTTGGACCCGGTAGGCAGGAAGCTCCTCCCACTACAGCGACTTCAAAGAGACAAGACACACACAGAAAAACAGAGAGAGAGAGACACACACACAGAAACTAAGGTGGAAACATGGCCCGATGACACCGGAATGTAACAGTTGATTGAAATATTGTTCTGAGGAGGAAAGACATAAAACAGATCATAAATGGATTATACCTAAAAATGTTCAGCTGTGCTTAGTTCACTTTCCTATCCTTCACCATGAATTATGGCCATATAGGAATTCCTCCTTGCTGGGATTTACATTTCAGTCATTAGGCTTTGCAGACATACGCCGACATCCCATCTGCTCCGTCTGCCCCCACCGTGACAGCAATGCTCGTGATGTTTTTCTAACGCATAATCTGCATTTCAACCCCACATCAAAATGCCAGGATTCAGACACAATAAAAAAATAAAACAACCTTCGATTGCACACCGCAGTGTCCACCGCTGTGAAAATGAAGGCCCGTGGGCGGCGGAGGGGGGCCTTCCCACACAATTCGTTAATCTCTATCCTCATTGCAGTCCCTCCCCCTGAATATCTACCTGATAAAAGCGGGTAGCGTGTCTCGTGTGATCCGTCAGCAGGTGCCAGAGGAGGCGGCCATTTATCTCTAACTCTTCAAGGTTCTGGCGTTTTGATGAATGCTGGGCATTTGGCTTTGCTCTTTTTTTTCCCCCCAGGCCCTGTGGCATGATGAATAAGTCCCTTTCCGCGATGCTTGTTTTGTGTTTTTGTCTTAATTATAATGTCACCTTCTGAAGTGGAAATGCACGGAAATGTAAAGTTCTTTCTCAGCCCATCGAATGCCATGGTTGCTGCTCCGTCCTCATCTGTCTCCGTCCCCCTCTCTCCATCTCCCCGACAGGCTGGTGTATTATCCACTGTGAAGCATGACCACTGCTGTGGAGCCTTAGCGCCTGGGGGAACTGACACACACCGAACTGCCTGGAGGTGACGAGAAGCTGTTCTGGCGCACGACCGGCACGTGCCGACTGTCAGGTACACACCACCACTCACCACTGCTCTGACATGTGAAAGTGACAAAGTGTCAGTTGCTCAGGACTGTGTAGAACGGGTTAAGTGCTGATATGATGATTGATGAACATGGCCAACAGGACACGCTCAGGAGCAGGATGAGCTGGTCTCCATCTTTAACTGCCACGGGCTCTAATTTCATGTCACAACACCGATCATACAGGGATGCACAGTTATCACGATGGCTGGACATGGCGAGGAAGAAGGACATATACGCACAACGTCACGAAACGGGGGTTTAATACATGGTGGACAGGACAAGGGAAACATCACCAAACAATGACCCGACGGCGAACAGACACAAACAGGGCACCTTTATACAATCATACACAGGGGAACACGATCAGGAAATATTACCTGAAACTATATACAACATGAAACTCCGGTCTGAACTCTGAACCCGGAGTAGACCGGATCATGACAACAGTAAATATTCCAGCAAACCAGGAAGCAATACATGTTTCATTTCAAAATGCACCAGAACTGTTAAAAAAACAACTAAGTAAGTACTCATCTGCTACAAATATCATATCATACTTACTTGAGAAATTGATTATTTAATACCTATTTTTAATGCGAAATATTATAGTGTGGCGGCGAGTGCAAGCGACAACGTCCACTTGTACTACATGGAATGGAGCGAGCTGTATGGCTATGGGTACTGTTATCTAAGCTCAAAATGATGTCAAATTAATGCGTGTCTTTAAAATTCAAACAGCATATTCAAATTTGTGAGTTTCTGAAAGGTCTTAATGTCATGAGCACGGAAGTACTGAAACGCATCAGAGTTAATTTCAGTGTCCACCCCACTACCTCCTACTTCTCGTGTCCAGAATAAATGACTGACTACTGGTTGCGCTTGAGAATTATGTTTATATGTTGTGAATTATGACAGTTCATAACACTACACCTAAAAAGATGATTAAAATTCCATACATGGCGCTGGTTCTGCTTGAAATGAACATTTACTTAAGTGAATGTGAAGTGAACACAGCACAGCACAATGTGACACACCCTTGAATGCTGCACATATACTGAAATTGGATCGATACAGTGAAGATTAGCATGGCCCCTGCGAAAGGATGACACGCAAATCCGTGAAGCACTCCAAATTTTTTCATTTTTTGGGGCAGTGGTGGCCTAGCGGTTACAGAAGCGGCCCCGTACTCAGAAGGTTGCCGGTTCGTATCCCGGTCCGCCAAGGTGCCACTGAGGTGCCACTGAGCAAAGCACCGTCCCCACACACTGCTCCCCGGGCGCCTGTCATGGCTGACCACTGCTCACTCAGGGTGATGGGTTAAATGCAGAGGACAAATTTCACTGTGTGCACCATGTGCTGTGCTGCTGTGTATCACATGTGACAATCACTTCACTTAAACAAAGAAATGTGTCCTCTATATTTAACCATCACCCTTAGTGAGCAGTGTGCAGCCATGATGGACGCCCGGGGAGCAGTGTGTGGGGACGTCATCATCAAGGGGACGTCAGTGACACATTGTAGTTCGGGATTTGATCCTTCAACCCTTTAGTTATGAGTGTGCTTCCTTACCTGTCAGGCCACCACTGTAAAATAATCTGTGGATCATACCTCTCCTGTAATCAACACATGGCTTGTTTTGGTAGTATTTTGTCTTAGTTCAAACATGTAAAAAAATTTAAATATTAAATAGTATTCATATTTCTTCTTTGCATTTTAATATTAACATATTATTTCATATAGGGTGGTACTAACCTAGAACAGGATTGGCGAGCTTGACACAGGACAGAGGCAGCAGAGTTATGCTCTCGATTAAAGACACAGAAATTCTGAAATAAATAATGGAAAATGTCCATGTCATGTATGTATTTATAGATTTAATAATCTATTCATACATACATATGTGCCATATTTTGTGGCCTCCCACTTTAAATACTCGGTTTAAATACTGCTGTTCATGATAGTTTTCTTAATTCATTTGGATGAAGGTGTCTGTTGAATAAATATGAAGTAATATTATACTGAAATGCACTAGCATCATTCTTAGGTGCATGTTATTTACAGCATTTTCCAGTTTCACCAGGTAATTTTAGCATTATACACAATTCCAGGGAATAACTTGAACCTTTTAACGCAAATTTTACAGCAAATCAAATCGATCTGCTGTAAAACGTGGTCAGTGGACATGCGGGCAATCTGAAATGTTCTGTTCTCCAACCCTGACTGCGGAGCCATCTCCTGGAAGTGCAAATGAAAGTGAGAGGGAAGTGATTGTCATTGTGAAACACGTGTCTTCTGCATTTAACCATCACCCCTGGTGAGCAGTGGGCAGCCATGACAGTGTGTGGGGACGCTGCTTTGCTCAGTGGCACCTCAGTGGGACCCTGGAATTCGGGATTCGGTCCTCTGACCTGCTGGGCCACCTCCAGAAATCAGTGACCAGTTAAGTGTTGAAACGTTGGGCTTCGCCGCGTTGCCTCCTTCGCTGCCAGTGAATAAAAGAGCACACGTTGTTTTGGTGACCTGACGGACATAACTGACGCTCGCTTTACACGGTGGCTCATTAGCATCTTACCCAAACCCGGCGCTGTGCGTGCTCGCCGGCGTCGCTTCGGTACAAACATTTGTACGCGCCTCAGAAATGATCTTGACGGGGCTACGACACCTCGCTAATTAGCTCGGAACAATGATGCAGCAGGGACTGCTTTTGGAATTTGAGGCTGCCGGCCTTCCCGCTCTCGCAGCGTTTCCCGTTGAAGGCGCGGAGTACGCTTGGCGTCCATCAGAGCAACGCGGGCCGGCTGCTGATCCTCATCGATCCTGTCACAGCCCTTTTGTATCCTGCTTATTTTCAAATGATGGGATATATTTGCTGTACTCGCTGTCTCGGAGGGGGAAACAACACAGTTTATAAATGCGCATAACAGAGTACGTGAAGCTTTTTTTTTTTTTTTTTTTTTGGGCTCAGCAAGCATGACCTGGATAAAGTCTGACATGGCCGACCTTAAGCGTGCGGTGCAATTCCTTGTTTTTTGCTAGAGGGTGTATAGCCGCCAGGTCTCTTCGTCAGCGGTGAGGTGCATATTTTAACAGGGTTGACGCAGCAGCAGCAGCAGCCTGTCATGTTTGGTGTAGGCTGAGGTTTCTGGTGTCTGTGTGTGGCTGCTTGTATATAGTGACTTTTACACACTGGACCCTGTTTTTGCTATGCAACCCACATACCAGCACTACATTTACATTTACATTTACAGCATTTATCAGACGCCCTTATCCAGAGCGACTTACAATCAGTATTACAGGGACAGTCTCCCTGGAGCAATTTAGGGTTAAGTGTCTTGCTCAGGGACACAATGGTAGTAAGTGGGATTCGAACCCGGGTCTTCTGGTTCATAGGCGAGTGTGTTACCCACTAGGCTACTACCACCCTACTAGGACTAAGCGATCCGGCTCTCATACGGCATATGGCAAATTCAACAATCTCCGTTATCTGTAATCAGAACGTGAAAATACTGATTATCAGCAAATAAAGAAAAGAAGTAAGAAATAAAAGAAACATTAAACATAAGAAATAGAAAATGAATGATTTACATGAAATGCATATTTATACAGCAGTTTGTTCAAGAAAAAGAATATTCTTTGCCCTTGGGTAATTACTTGTTTTATTACTATCTTTCTGTCATGCCCCCAATCCATCTGTCCTGTCTGCCCCCACCTGTTGTCACGTCCTCAGCATGTCTGCCCTCGCCTGTAGGCCGTCGAGCTCCCATCTTCATGGTTATCATCTGCGCCCCCTGTGATACCCTACACCACACACATTAGAGGACTGGTCCATGATCCCTTCTAACATCAGCCTGTGTGATTCTGGGCTCGATGTGAACTCTTCTTTTGTCTTTGGCCTCGACGTCTGGTTTTCGTTGTTTTGGTTTGAACACTCGCACTTGAGTCCTCCATCCACCGATGTCACAAACCCTCACATTCAGGACCACTTTTAAACACTTCGCTTTATTGGAATAAACATTGCAGGCTGTAAAAACGTTGCAGTTAAAATCTGAATTTTTTATCACTTTGACACTGTTATTTTCACATTTGAAAGCGTTTTACAGCTGGGAAGAACACCAATTCAGTATTCCTATTCCTGAGACCAATTCAGTATTCCTATCTGCCTCATCCTCTATCATTGTTGAGCTTTTTTGGTCAGAATGTCCAGGTGTTGTACACAAAATTCCTTACTCTATTCAGCAGTGTAAAGTACTCTCCAAGCAGATGCTTGCATCCAGAACTCCAGGGAATGCTGAAGGTAAAGGAAAAAGAATCAAATGTGCAGTTTTTTTTTTCATGAACCTACATTCAATTGGGACATCCTGTTGAGAGAAGCTCTGGATGCTGGTATAAAAGGTATATGAAAAAAGTGAACTCCAACTCGACTGATGAAGAAGGGAAGACAGGGGCAGACATTGCATTGACCTCATTTTTCTGACTCCGTTAATTATTACTAATGTATTTAAACTCATCTGATGTTACCTGGACAGGCAGAGGCATGGCAATATAGAATATATTAGTATGAACAGTTTCTAATTAATTAACACAGATAGGTTACTCTTGCAGTTACATGTAAATATTGTATGTAAAATAGTACCAGTGTTACAGAAAAACACAAAAGACTTTCGGTCATGGCACCTCAGGCCACTTGTTGGCCTTTTGCCACCCTGGTGACACCTCCTGCTTGCTAGGGGGAGGCGGCAACTTGACAAAGATACAGTAGCCCGGACCTGGAATTTCCCATCTTACTCTGGAACGTTCCACAGTAAAGGCCAACTCAGCTGTTCATTTAGTGTGATCGGGAAGGAACCACTTAGATCTAGAACCAGAACCTGGTGGAACTTCTGATTCATGACCTGCCAATAAATGTGTAACTCTTCCTCTGCCAGGATTAAATGGAACCGCCTTGTTTTGCTGCCGCATCTGCCTTCTGGTAATAATGTATTCCATTATGTTAATATTAATACAGACAAACAATTAACCCAATTTAATTTCTTCATAACATAAGCAGATGCAACGCTCTGACAGGAGATTGTATATTATAATAAGAGGTAATATGTTATATATCTATTAATAGTTAACTGCACACAGTTGTTTTATGAATACACACCTGAAATATAATTAAATATATCACGCTCCATCAATGTCCATACAGGGATATATCTATTAATTAGTGTAATTATTTACACAACTGAGTAGTTTAAATATGAGTGATATTATTTTCTTCAACGTAACAAGTATTTTGTGCCTGTCAGGATTGCCTGCAGCTGGGCTCCACACCGGAATCCAATCCTGACGCCCCATAAATGCCGGAAGTTTCCGCCCGTTCGGGGTCGCTGGCATTTTCGTGAACTCGCTGCACGAACTTGACCTAGTTTTGTTTCATGCGTTTTGAGTTCTGGCAATCGCCACACGCCTACGGGTTAGTTTGTGTTTTTTCCCTTTTATTTCCCGTTTTTGGCCACCGCGCCATTGTTTATTTGTATTTGTTTGTTTGTTTATGAATAAAACCCCTTCCCAGTATGTCAGACCTCTGCGCTTCCTTCCCCCGTAAGTCCGTAGTCGTGACAGTGCCACAGTAAAGCACGGGCTATTGCAGCATTTTTTTTGTCTACATTTGTAAGTACAGATTTGTAGCCGAACTTTGCGCACGGTTGTGTTTTTCAAATGTCTTTAGCACTATTAAGACATTTGAAATATACCAATTTGAAATATACCAATTTGAATCTTGCACCAACTTCCTTAAAACATGACAATATTTGTCACTTCTGCCTGGATGTTGGCTTTATGTCTTTAGTGCCTCTTAACCCCTTCATGGTGTAGGGAATCAGCACCATGGACAGTTGTAATGTATTAATTAGTATTCCTGATTTATTAATGCAGTAACTACATAAAATCTTGACATGGAGTTGATTTATGGACCTGCCAAAAGGGTCCTTTAAATGTTAAGATCCTATTATATGTATGTGAAGGTAGATGCTAAAAGAGTATATGCATAAAGGCTGCGAATATGTGCGAAATATGCATTCTACATTAATTAACCTACTGTATCCTCAATTGTACATGTAATGACGTTAAACAAAAACTACAGGGGTTTGCAGATACCATTGGTTGGGGGAAAACTGAATGAAATTCATGTGACCTACTAGTTCAGAAGTGCATTCCTTGGGGGAGTTGCTGAGGGTCTTTGGCCCCTGTCAGACTCAGGAACCTGCTGGAGTTATTGGAATAAAAAGTTGTTGTCTTTCCCAAGAGGAAGAATGAGCAGTCATTAAAATCAATATTTAAAGGTCTGTGGGCTTAAATGTTATTTGTTGCGTTTGCTGCTGAGGTTCCTTTATCCGCTTATTAGATATTCTTGATACCCCAGTGGTGACCCAATAAACTCAGGGTGACTGGCAGTGAGATGCCTTACTGCATTGTTTACGTGGACAAGCGCCTCCAGATGTAAGCTAGAGCATCTCCGGATGCTCAAAAATAATATGTCTTGTTAGATATTTCCTCAGTTGAATATGCCTCAAGCAGGTTTTTGCTGATTTTTATGTTTTTCGAGTAAAAAAAACATATTGTAGGCTGTGATTAATTACTGCATTAATTTAGTAATTTGTCCCACTTATATACCTAGTGAAAAAGCAGACAGGGCTGTATTTCCTGAGTAGTTACTAAAATCCCTCTTACGAATCATCTTAGACTTACAAAGTGTTTCCTGAAAGCATTGTGGTTTAAGGAGTACTTAAAAATTCTCTGGAGTAGCCATAAAAGATTTAGCTTTTGGGGGGATTTTTGATTCTTCCCTCGGATTTGCCCTTGCCTGGTCTTGTTTGCCCCTGATGTTTTCTGACCCTCTCCTGAACCCTGACGTCCCTCGTCTGATCTGGATCCTGCCGTTGCCAATCCTTCACAAAGACAATTCTATTTCCTCTCCGAATTCCTGTTCACCCAATCCACGATAAATCCTGCTTCCTCGTTCACAGAAATTACGTAATAAACACTTCCATTTTTTGTTGGCATTTTTCCTGAAAAAATTTATTAACTTACTGAGTTTCGCATGACAGAACTCAAAAAATACATCTGTGCTTATTTTTACATCCAATCACCAAGCAACTGCAATGCTTTGCATGTTTGGAAGCCATGATGGTCGGTGGAGATAATTTTTTTGGGGAGGGGTAGAAAAAGCATGAGAAACAGGAGGTAACCTTTCCCCTTATGACGACATAAGGGGACATAAGGGGAACCTACATTAATGTTACATAAATTTTCATAATAATCACCATAAATACCCTCTCTTTCCAAATTCTGATTTAAAACTGATTTTTTATTCCATTGGTAATAAGTGAACATTTGAGCAAGACTACAGTTCACATGTGTACTTGAGCTGGTGTCATTTGATGTGTTATGTGAATTAGTGTTGGATGTCTAAGAGGCTGCACGTCATTTACAGAGTGCTTACTTTTTTCCAGAATATTTCCAAGGTTGATAGTGGGACAAGTTTGCAGTGCATCGTAGATTGTGATTCTCAGAATTGTTTTATTGCTTTGTGTTAAAACTATGGGTGTGAGACAATAGACATTGGCGCTTACAGTGAATAGGCTCTTGTGCTCACTGTGGAGATCTCGTCTTCTGATGCGGTCGTGGAACAGTGGGCGTCACCGCAGCACCAGAGCCTGTTAAGCTGTAAGTGCCAATGTGCGAAAAGCCCATTTCCAATCACTGTTGTGCCTCCACCCTCCACTAGATAAAATAGTAGTGGTGCTTTAGCTACACCCACTACCATTTTATATTATTTAATCTGTCCTAAAGATAGGATATGTGTTTACTATGCAATGTGCACCAAACTAGCATTCCTAGATTTTGCTTATAGTGTTTCTTTAAACTCCTAATAACTAAACAATCAACCTGCAAAGTTGGAAATGTTTGTTTGCAGGACTCGTGGCTTTATGCATGGATATACATCTCCAGTTAAGGTCCCGTCCACACAAGAACATTTTTTTTTTAACAAAGCGGAAACATTTCTAACCAATTTCACTCTGCAGCCACATGGAAATGGTATTTTAGGGAGCCCAAAACATAAATTTTTTCATGTGGACAGCAAAACACCTCCAACCTGACCTATAACCCCAAACAACAATATGGTTATGCTGCAGCTCCACGTAAATCAAGTCAAAGAAATCCTCTGTAAGCTGTCCTTTTTCAATGAAAACAGAAGGCTGGTGAACAAAAACATATTCCAGATGCTCGATTCATCAAGGTCTTACAAAAATATACAAATATTTCCAATGAACTACCATTTGAGACCAATTGAGGTCATCAGGGGTTGCCAAGCCTGATTTTCTTAATAACTCTGGGACGTCACTCATAAAACAGACCAAAGGATAGGTTTCTGTCTTTCGCCCCAAGATAGGCTCCATGTTCCCCTCAACTCTGACTTGAATTAGTGAGATTCCAAAAGCTTTGGATGGAAATCATTCAGAGCCCAACTAAAAAGAAGCCAGTTGTGGTCTATGTGCCTGACAGGAGTTCTGGCTTAGGAAACCTCACCTGGTTCCGCTAATCGTGCTCACAGTGAGAACCGGATTAGTGGTATCAGGAGTGTTGGATTAGGCTGGAAGGAAATCCAGCGAGAAAGCAAAAATGGAGAGTCCGTGCAAGCTGAGATAAGGCTGCCATCTTCCAAGTTGGCCTTGTGTGGTTTTGAACTGGTATCATTTTAAAGATTAATAAAAAAAAACACCAGCTTTTTCAGGTGCCTCCATTTAACCAGCAGTGTCAATGCCAGCCTCCGCTGAATTTACCAGGGCAGGATGGTACAGAGTTGAGTTTGGTGACCATCCAAGCCGCTTGCAGGGCCACAGCGTGGCATCAGGCCCAAAATGGCCACCAGGCATACCAGAGGTGCCAGCTGCAGCCAGGCATGACCAATGGAATGCCGAGGGAATGGCCACCTCACCAGCCCAGTGGTAATTAAGTGCTGGACAACCAGAGATAATCCCTGACAAATGCGTCTGTCTGGATTGCCTAATAAAGCCCAGTGCACATCTCCTTCAGCTTCCTTCAGCAGCAGCTGTCTATGGTAATGGGACAGTCATTCCCCTAATTTACATGTATTAGTACCATTCTGTTTTTTTAATGCAACTCACTTACGCATTCAGACGGCACAAAGCAGGAAGTCAGACTGTGAGGGTCAGAAATTTGTTAAGTGGCTTAAAAGCTGAGGGCAGCCACATATGACTTGCCATCAGCAGTGTTTTCCCTAGATCTAATACACACTTCCAGCTGCCTTATATGGTCTTTTCATATTATAGACCACTGTGTTCCTTCGCTGGAAAATGGACTCATGCATTTGGAGAATTGTTGTAACCATGCACATCCCCTGCGGTGCCATTAGTGATCATTGTAGTCGTGGGAATACGGAAAGACATTCAGAGATGGCTGCTATACTTAGAATGAGGAGCTGAACGGAGAACTGAGTAGTAGACAAAAGTATTGATGGTATTAAAATTGTAATTAAAAATTGAAATCCAATTATGCTTCCAAATTCACACTTCCTTAAAGTCCTGGCCAGAGTGGTAAAAGCGCAGGAAAAAAAACAATATCTCATTATAAAGGGGGTCAGAGTGACATAACCTAGACAAGTAGTCTGACATTTACCCAGGCTCTAAGTACAGCAAGCTGAGGCATAGATTGTGCAGTAGAGATGCACAATGCTGTCCTGCCATTTCTTACTACATGTGTACCGCACATCCACAATGCTATTTAAAGGCCGGCAGGGATCAATACTACAAATTGGTCAAACCTGAATGTAATAAAAGCCGCGTTGCGCTGACCTTTGTTTAAAGACAGCCCCCACAGATACTGCACAGTGTTACAGAATTTGTGCAGTGTCAAGAGAGGAAGGTAGGAGCTTCATCTGAAATTCCTATTACTTTGTACACTCTAAGTTAGGGGCAGTGGTTGCCTAGCGGTTAAGGAAGCGGCCCCGTAATCAGGAGGTTGCCGGTTCGAATCCCGATCCGCCAAGGTGCCACTGAGGTGTCACTGAGCAAAGCACCGTCCCCACACACTGCTCCCCGGGCACAAATTTCACTGTGTGCACCATGTGCTGTGCTGCTGTGTATCACAATGTGTATCACACTGCTGCTGTGTATTCACTTTCACTTAAGGATGGTAAGAAAAACAATAATATTAATAATAATGTGTATACTTGATTAATGTTCAATACCCAGATACCAACATGCACAACAGTGTCAATTTATCTATTAAAATCTATTATTATAAAAGCTATTATTAGTAGTGTCAGTGTTATTAAACGTGTTTTGTGGAGCCCAAGATTCTCTGTTTCTGCTATAAAAATGATAAAATACCGTTTCCATGTCTGCTTGAAATAAGTGACCTTTCGCAAACTGCCCAGCTACGTAGCCGGTTAGGTGTTCACACATGTCCCTGCTGGAAGGGAACAGATCCTACGCTGCCCGCTTTTCTTTTGATTGAGGGAATATTTGCCTAAAATGATGGAAGTTGTTTTGCTGAACCTTTTGTTGCCACTGCTTTAAAGAGGAAGAGGGGAAAAAAGAGCTCTCCTCATTATGAAAAAGACCTTTTGTTCCCTGATGATTTTTGTTAAAAGCGGTATGGCTGCATTTTATTCTCACGCTTTTCCTCCTCGTTCTTTTTCCTTCGGCAAAAACAAAACGTTACAGCTTCAAAGAAAAGATTTCAATCTTTGAAGGTTTTCCCATATCCCACCGTTTATATAGTGTGTACTTTTTTGAATTTTAAACTCATTAAAACAAACCTCCAGCCTGCGCCTCTGTGATTCAGGTCGCCTGCACACTGACATTGTTACAGAGAGAAATGCACGAGCCTCGCAGGAATCGTGGAAATAAGCCGCCACCCTCTCCCTTCAATTAGCGACACTTCCTGCACACGTGAGCGTTGTCTGTTCGGCATTAATTGTCAGAACATCTGTGGGCCTGCAGATGTTTACTGATGCCGTTTTATATCCGAACGGTTCATTCTTCTGCCTCATATTAATAAAGCTGCACTTCTAATCTAATTGCCATCTTCATACGAAGAAAAAAAAAAAAAAGGTCAAATGCGGGAAATCTTCACATATCTAGAGTTCTTTTTCTATAACGCACATCAGCTCAGCATCTTGGCGAGGATGAAGAATCCTTGGCACGCTGGGGGTGCATGCGCAAGAAAACGCAGACACAGAAAATATGTGCGTTCGGGCAACTTTTAATCTCAAGGCCCTGAAAGTGCTGTGCGCCGCGCATCGCGTGGTACCTCCTGACGCCCCAAATCTCAAATCCATTTCAGCATCTGTGGGAGGAACAGGGATGAAAAGCCAGCAGACTGCTGTCGTCTTAACGCCAGATACCATAAGAGACCTTCAGAAGTCCCGTGGAGGCCACGCATCGACGGACAGACAGACAGACAGACAGATAGCGTAAGTAGGGCTCGAAATGCGGGGCCTGGGACTTTATGAGCATGTATATGATATGAAACATCTTTTCTGAAAGTAATTGACGTTGAGAGGATCTTCAATACCCTGCAGCGGTGCTGCTGAGTGTCATTCCCTGCCTTGTGGGGATTCTAGTATCCCCACAGGTATAGTAATACAAACGCAAACCCGAAAAGAACAGGCGCCCACACACTCAGACATCCCACACGGCGAGAGGACCTGCCTGGAACGTAAGCGGCCGCTCTCTTCCGTCAGCGGGCGCGCTGCGCGCGGGTGGGCCCTGCTTTCGCAGACGCCGCTGCCATCTGTTGACGCCGGTGCCCGGCTGGTGGGGGCATCCTCCAGTTTTTTCCACCACTGAAGGCACCCGTTCCTGACGCTGCTGCCAACCCCCCCCCCCCCCTTCCCCCATCCGCCCGCCAAGGTGTCACCGCGGCGACACGGAGGCCTGAGACGGGGTGTCATGCGGTTTTCGGTCTCGCTGCGCGCACACGTTCTACCATTCTCCCATCGCACTTCTCTCCCCTTCCACGCGCCTGGCCTCCATTCTCCTTCCCCCTCTCCCTCCCCTCCCCTCCTTTTCTGCCCGCGTCCATTGCACTCCTTCTCCTTCTTTCACACATGCTCTCGCTCTCACTCGCTCCCTCCCACTCGTTCTAACGCTTTTCTCTCCTCTCCTCGCCTCCCTACCGTCCTCCTTCACTCGCCCATTTAATAAGATCACAACAGACACTCCTCCACATCCCCTCTTTTGATATGTATTTTTGATATGTATTGATTTGCATGTAAATGCATCTGCTGTTATGTATTGCCATTTTTTTTTATTCTCATTCTAAACAGACATGTGGCACAATGTAGCCTCCGTGGCACAAGATGGAGTGAATACAGGACTCAGTGGTGTTTGTGAGGTAGAATCAGACATCTACATTAACATTTAAGGCATTTGGCAGACGCCCTTATCCAGAGCGACTTACAACGTGCTTTCAAGTTACCATCAATGAAGAGATCAATTCCGGTTCACTAGGACCCCAAGTTCGACAATAAGAAAGTTACAAGTTCATCTAAATACTCTCTAGACTCTTCTTCGTCACTGAGTACTTGAGCTGCCGTTTTAAAGTACTCAGTGACGGAGAAGAGTCTAGATGAATGTCTTCCTTTTACCTTCAGAGATGGAGGGACCAGGCAAGCAGTACTGGAGTCTCGGAGTATACGAGGTGCAGTGTGAGGTGTAATAAGGGCTGTGAGGTAGGATGGTGCTACTCCATGTTTGGCTTTGTAGGCCAGAATCAGTATTTTGAATCTGATGCGTGCAGCTACTGGGAGCCGGTGGAGGGAACGTAGCAGAGGGGTGGTGTGGGAGAATTTGGGAAGGTTGAAGATCAGTCGTGCTGCTGCATTTTGTATTAGTTGTAGAGGTCGGATGGTACATAGTGGTAGACCAGCTAGAAGGGAGTTACAGTAGTCCAGTCTTGAGATTACTAAGGACTGAACCAGTATCTGGGTGGCCTGTGTTGGCAGCTAAGGACGGATTCGTCTGATATTGTAGAGAAAGAGACTTGTCCTGAGGTGTCCTGAGACTATTGTAGAGAAGGAGACTTGTCCTGAGGTGTGGTGAGCGGTTTTGTGCCGTAATTTAAAAACATTCCTGTAAGAAAGACAGAAGGCGTACAGATTTAACACCACCTGCCCTTTTGTGCACAACACTTTTCAGAACGTTCTTCATCAGTGAACAGTCATCCGTGTGCTCCCTCTCCCAATGAAGTGTCTGTGTGTGTGGGAGGGGCGGTGGCTCAGCAAAATTACTTTTCCTTCTTTGCATACATTTGCACGTTAATTACGAAGCTTCCTATTTATAACTGAATCAGTAGTAGCTCAAGGCTGTCAGCAAGGAAGTGTCCTTAAACCCATATGTTCGGAGAAAAAATTTCGGAAGATTACCATGGCCAGAGGTGCTGATGTATTAGTCCTGTATCCGCGTGACCGGAGCTGCCACGGATCATACGGCCAAAGGCTGTCAATAGATGCAACGGTCAGCAAAGGACGACAGATCATAATAAGCGGCCCGACCTGGTTTTGTCCGCTCATCCTGTGACAACCTTTCCTGGGGTCCCTTTCTAAGCCTCGCCTTCTATCTCTTTCTGCCTTTCGGTTTTCGTCTTTTGTTTGACGCTTTCCAAGCTGTCTGGGAGAGATTCTCCCCTCCAGCAGCCGTAGGGCCCATCTGTTAAAACAATCCACGAGCCAGGCCGGATAAGTCCCACAATCCCTTCTGCTTTGGCCTTCTCAGAAGGAAGAAGCCTTCGGCAGATGCTCTTATCCACCAGACTTGCTGTCCTGCTCCTTACTGGTGCCGGGGACGGGTAGGTGTCAGTCAGTCCCAAATTACAAAGGACATTGACAACAATTACTTATTGACATATTAAAGGATTCCAATCTTGGTTTTGTTTTGCGTCCATTTTTAGAAGTGACGGAACACAGATGGGCGTAATGCGTCATTAGTCTCAAAGTCTTTCATTCAGAAAGTCTAAAGGCTCATGAGTTCTTGGACCAATGAACAAGTCCTCACAGCTCCTTCTTGTGATGTCTTGTTGCCATATGAATGTAACGGTGACTCACAATTGAACTACATAATGACTTCCTACAGGAAAAACGTCACTTTCATCATGTTTGGTTGAATAAGTGCCTGTCTCAGCAATAGGCCAATAATGTGCTGACATCCTTCTCACCTCAGATATGTTTGTGCTAATTAAATGGATTTGATTGCTTAGGTCTTGAGCGAACACCGTCCTGCTGACCTAAAGTTCGGGAATATTTATCCTCACTGGATTGTCCTCACCGTTCTGCCAAGCAGGCTTCCAAATTCTCTTTTGGATCTCTGCTGTAGACATCTCAGGACCGTGCTACCAAATGAGACATGCAGATAGATTTATTTGAAGCATTCAGATTTGTGCCCTGGCGAATGTGACGTTAGCAAAAACACCCCAAGCGCTCTTATATGTCTAGAGCTGCAAAGATATATCCCATTATGAACTGTTCCTGCAGTGGACTGTAGATTGTCCAGATTCCGTATGGCCTTTTTCTGTAAAATTCGATTCAGGCGATGCATGAAGGGATATACTACCTAGAACAGAAAGAAGAGGTAAGAGTAGAGGTATTTTTGAACAAAGCATAGCAAAACAAGAATTAATGAACAGTGTGCATAACTGATGGTAACGTCTGATGGTAATGATATTACATTCTCTAGTGCTTTGTTTAAGTGAGCTCTCTCTTTGGAGGTTGGAACGTCGATTTTTAAGAATCCATGTAAAAGCCATGTAATCCATGTAAAACCATGTTAAAGTCATAAATTGCTGCAAGAAACACCTCCACGAGTGACAACTTTGTCTTGGCTCCGCTATAATAAATTAGCGTTGTCCCAGGATCACAGAACCAAGATGAAGAGCCGGTGGAAAATTGATCCTGCTCAACTTCGCTGCAGTTTTTTATCCTTCATGGACAGAGCAGCGAAGGCACCTGCAAAGCGGAAAGCAGCTCCAGGAATGGGATTAGACTGATAAGAAAATGTTTAGGACTTTCACTGACAGACTAAATATTGGAAGAGTGTGCTCAAAAAGTGCTAAAACCTCTCACAGTGTACCTGCCCCAGAGCTAACAGTGATCTTTGAGGAACCAGAAAGACTCTTTTTTTGGATCTCCAGCTCTTTTTTGGATCTTATGCTCTGGGAAACTTTTTGAACTAGCTGGAATCACACGGACACAGCAAAGTGGCTTAATAATGTGCCCAGCCTGTATCATCTTCTCCACGACTGCAGGTTCCTTCACCGCACCACTCGAAGGCATTTCCAATTTCAGCATGAAAATGTTTCTCAGGTAGCTACTATGGCACTAGGGTGCCTTCCAAAAAATAAGAGAGGGGAAAAATCTATCAATATTTGATCCCATGTAGGCTGGAATGTTCACAGCTGGAACTGTGGACTGTGGAGAATGGTATGCCTTAAGAGAAACTTAAGAAACGGTATGTTGAATGATGTTTTGCTGAATATTTGTAGATAATCTGTTACTATAGATCACGGGGTGTCCGAACTATGGCCCGTGAATCATTGGCCCGCAGCTAATTCTAAGAATATAATAAAAAAATACATAAAAGTTTTCTCAACGCAACGTGAAGCTATTGGAAGTGATACACTGCAGCACAGCACACCGGCGCCATGACAGGCGCCCGGGGAGCAGTGTGTGGGGACGGTGCTTTGCTCAGTGGCAGCTCAGTGGCACCTTGGCGGATCGGGATTCGTGAGCGAGTAACATCACCAGATGATTAAACATGCTATTATTTTGTTGGCAAATGAAATGAATAAAAAAAGCTGTTGGAGTTGCATTCTAAGTTCCATTAACAAACTTCCCCCCAAAGATAACACCAGAGACCAGTCTCACAATTGATCAACAAGAGTGAACGTTGTCAACCATAGATAAAGTAGGAACATTCCATGCCTTATATTGTGTAATCATACGTCAGACATAGAAAACCTTACGAATCATGCATAGTGCATTTGCATTTTACGGTTCATTGCATAAGTCTGCCTCCATTGTACTCGTGAAGTCTTCAAGCTGAGTTATTCAATCGTTGCCTGCTCCTTAAGATTGTACCTGATAATTTGATTAAATCGAAATCCAGCACCCTAATGTTTATCCAGATATCTGTATGAATGTGAGTGTGAATGATACGTACCTCTCTTTCCTTGTTTGACTCTAATAGCTTTTATAACAAGTTTTTTGAATTTCTTCAATAAAAACAATGATCCCTACATTGATTATGATCAAACCGGCTCTAATTTGATCTAATAATAATAAAAAGTAATAATCTTGGACAAACTCTGGGGATGCTTTTTTGTCCATGCCTCGTTATAAGAACCTTATTATTAAAATTACTATGAGACTTACTTGGGGAACGAATTGTCAAACACATGGAATTATTAATAATTTACTAAAAATCCTGTGCTTATGAATTAATTCAAAAATGTATTTATAACCAATCATTTGGGCTCAATTTACTCTACCAAACCAACAAGTTATTCATGCAAGAAAAATGAATATACTTAATTAATATTAATTAATCTGAATGATTTTACAAGAATTAGACTTGTGGATGGCACTACAAAACCAAGCGTCTAAGACTGTATGCCTCACCTCTAGTAAGTGACCCAACCATTCATATATTCTTCTATATTTGGCCTTCATTGTTGTCCAGTGTTTGGGCCAGTGGTGGCCTAGCAGGTAAGGAATCAAACTCATAGTCAGAAGGTTGTGGGTTCAAATTGTGAACCATGAAGGTGCTACCTGGTAGGGGTATTGAAATTAATTGTATAATCGATGCATCGCGGTGCACACATTGCATCGATGCAGTGCAGAACATAATCGATCCCACCAAAATGACGTTGCTTGGGGATTTTCTGGCGGCGGCGGCATAAAGGTTCTCGTTGTGGCGGCCTGATCTACGCTCCGGGTGGGAATGTTAACGCTGCGCGGCACCCGGCGTTTTCTTTTCTGTGCGTTTTCACACACACACGAAGTGGGAACGGAGGAGAAATGGACCCTCTTCTGAGTGTCCAGAGATCTACGACACGACATTTAGGAAAGCACGCAGATTTTTCGCACTGACCGCGTCTCAAAGTCATAAATACTAGTCGTGTGAAATGGGATGTTTAGTTTAATTCAGTTGAATTTGAATAAAAACTGGAATTCTGTAAAGAATACTGTTTAAAATATCTCCCTCTGAGGGACTCACTAAACTGCTCTGGGCGATTCATATTCACCTACATGTTTTCGGCTGTGGAGGAATTAACCGGCCGATTCACTGACCCAGGTTCAAATCCCACTTACTACCATTGTATCCCTGAGCAAGACACTTAACCCTAAGTTGCTCCAGGGGGGACTGTCCCTGTAACTACTGATTGTAAGTCGCTCTGAATAAGGGTTCTAATAGGGTGGTCAGACATCCTCGGACTTGTGGAATGCGGGTTTTTAGACAGGTTTTTGTCACAAGGGGAATCTGGTGACGCACTTGCAGACATACTATGGGCGGGGGGACAAGCCGTCGTACCGGGAGAGGACACTGGACGTGTTTGGTCGGTGAGTGAGAGACTGGCGGGGAATGAGGACAGGAAGGAAGCAGTGGATGTGCCCCAGCGCAGCTGGGAGTCAGTTCGGGATCTGTGGGATATCGAGGCACTGATAATCGTAATCGAATCGAATCGTGAGACCAGTGAAGGTTCACACCTCTACTACCGAGGTACCTTTGAGCAAAGCACCGTCCCCACACGCTGCTCCCGGGTGCCTGTCATGGCTGCCCATTGCTCCGTCAGGAGATGAATTAAATGCAGAGGACGCATTGCGTTGTGTGCACCGTGTGCTGTGCTGTTTTTAACAGTGATAATAACTTCAATTTCAGTAGTATGGATTGCCCTGCTATAGATTATTATATGTAAGATACTCTTATCTATGCACCACATCTGATTGCTATATCATTTTCTATAATAGGTACATGTTCATCTGAGAGTCTTTATTGTAATATTGGGCAATGTCTTCAAACTGTGTGTCGTATCAGTTACTGGTAAATTAATTTGGTTAGACTACCGTGTAGCTCAATTAACCCGATCACAGGTTGGAAGTATTGGTTAGTGGTAATGGATGCAAGCAAGTGTATAACCCATTTAATACACTCACACACCACCACCCTAAGCCAAAAAACTTTCAGACTACCTAAGTAAAAGTCATTTCACTTCTCCCGGAATGTGTTTTCGTCTTGTGTGTCCATTTGATGAATCACCTGACAGAACTGGCCATATCCACACCAGTTTATCTTTAACCAAGTACTCTGGGAGTCACGGAGGGGTTGACACCACCACTGGCTCTATTGACTAAAGATCATATTGAAGCAAGTAAAAGCGCTGATAAATCCTGGAATTCTCACTTGCAAGTGAAATGTGAGCCAGAGTGGTCTTTTTTGTTTTTTTATTACGCTTTACTGTGCATCCATGATAGGTGACTGATTGTTCCTTCCTCCAACATTAGGTTTTAATTGAGTCTTTTAATTGAGTGACTTTTTAACCGGAATTGATCTCATGCAAGAAAAAATCTTTACCATTAAATCCCTTCCGATGAAAATGACACATTAAATCAATTCTCTTCACTATTGTGTCTCTCTAAAAGAGCTTGTCTCTAACTGCCATTTTTTTCTCAAAAATGTATTTAAGATTTTATTTATTTATTTATTTATATTGCATGTTTTTGTAATTGCCATTTATTTTTTCTTATTAATAAATAGCTCCTTTTACATGTCTGTGGCACTCTTTTGTATTCCAAATCCACATTTGCTCATATCACTTTCTTCAGGTATATTTTTTCATCATATTATGTTGCCAGGCAACAGTACATTACTTGATGGAAGATCAATATGTAATAACATATTGCTTAAATTCAATTGTCTATTGAATATTTTAGTGTAATAGGATTTTTCTAAACGCCACTTAAGCCCCGCAGCCACAGATATCTGTGGTGGCTTGGTTTTTTTGTGCATTTTCTCCAATTCAGTGCTACATTCACCCTTTCAGCGAATAATAATTAATAATGTGGAAGCAGTAAACACAATATGACTTTTTTATTTGCTTTGTCTGTGATGGGCTGGTGCCCCACCCTGGGAATGTTCCCACCCTGCACGCAGTATCCTGGGGTTGGCTCCAGTTGGCAGTGCAAAGCAGTTAAGGATAGTGAGTGAGCGAGTGAGTGAGTGAGTGAGTGAGTGAGTGAGTGAGTGAGTGAGTATTTGCTTTGTCATTTTACTGCAGTGACAATATTTATGAATAATTACTTTTATAATTAGATGTCATTAAGTGTAAGGTGTGGTAAGGGGTGGATGGAACACACTCGCCTATGAACCAAAGACCACAAAGTCACAGGTTCAAACCCAGCTTACTACCTGAGCAAGACTCTTAACCCTGAGTGTCTCCAGAGGGACTGTCCCTCTAACTACTGGTTGTAAGTCGCTCTTACTAATTGTAAGTTGCTTACTACTGACTGTAAGTGTACATTATGGCAATGTGTACCCTTTGAAAGTTCTGTAAATACCGAACTGTGTGATGGCAGTGCGAGCTATAATGTCAGTGCACGGCTCAGTGCAGAGGAGGACTCATTTGCACGACTCCATGGATCATACAGAGGATTCAATTATAAAGAAAACAATACATAACAAGAACAACCGCACATTGTCAAGGTACGACAATAATCGCATGCCGACTAAACACAGCGAACGTGTATTTATGTAATACGAAATGGTGGAAATCAGGAAGCATAGCACAAGGAACATACGGAAAGGCTGGTCTGGAGTATCAGGAACAGTGGACATACAATAATCTAAGAATTATACTCTGAAGGCCACTGTGCATAAAACATGTGTTGGGTATGTTGGGATATTAACTAATGGTGATCCTTTCACTGAGTGCGTGGATGGAAAATGTGTCCATTTTACATAATTACGTTGTATTTTGTGCATAACTGAAAATCCATTGAGCCAAATTTTGTCACAGCAGTCCAGCCACATAATTTCATCAGTCAGAGCGGTACATTCAGATGAGGTGACTTTCTGTTGAGGTAATTACACAAGTTTAATGGAATAATTGCCTAGCCACAAAGAGAGGCAGCACACCCTGCTGCCTGGTAGGACCGTGGGTGGCCGTGAATGCCTTAGGACAAAATCACAGCCAATTGAAGCCCCCCACACACACTCCCTGAACCCTTCCAATCAAATGAGAGCAAATTAGGCACAAAGAAACAACTTCATAAATGTGCCATTTTAAATGGCCCAGATTTAAATGTTGTTGTCAGTACAGTAATATCGTAAGATTGGCTGAGCCCATGTCACAATGTGAACGTCTTGTTTACTTGCTCTTTAAATCTGGCACCTCGGATAATGCTTGCTTGCCTGCTGAGATCTGATCTCCACCTCCCTGCAGGAGCACAGTTCACAGACCTCGTATACAATTCACACAATTTCTAAATCCGGTCCTCAGTCCCAGACTTCCATTTTCCCTGGACAAGGTCTAGAAAGACAATGGATTGAGATAAACAGGTTCAGCATAAGGTCAGATTTGTCACCTCATAGTCCCCAGCGCAGGATGCATTTGGCTGGCTAATGGATGAAGATAGTATCCCTTCTGCCAGGCTCTCCCAGAATCTCCGTAGGGGCGCACGCTCTCGGCTCAGCCCATCTGCCGCGTGCCGCGTGCCAGCGTGGCACGACGTTCTAACCCGGTTCATCTTTGGGAAGGTAGAGTGGCGTGTCTGTGCAAGTGCATGAAAGGGGAGGCGGCCTGGAACCTCATCTCCTGGCCACGGTTTCCAAGGACCACCTTAACACCCACGACGACGACGACAACAACAGAGGGTCCACCAGTTAGGCCGAGATGAAAGCTCTCATTGGCCGCGACTCCCCGGCTTCCTCAGATCCCATTCTCCGGCGGAGTTAAATGTCAGCCACGCTACAAACGATCGATATTCCCTCCCGAAAGAGGCGGCGGAATAACAATCAAGGTTTGACGGCCACGCACAGGAAGTTGGAGAAAAGAGAGAGAGAGACAGAGAGAGAGAGAGAGAGAGAGAAAAAGTGGGTTATCTGATAAGACAGCGAGGCTTCAAGTGGGGTTGGGGGGGTGGGGGGTAGATAAGACACGAGACTTAAACACCAAAAGGAGCAGTGAATAATCCTTCAGTTCTCCGTGAAAATTAGACCAGAAACGTTCTGACAAGCGCAGATCTGATCTCGCTGTTGATGACACAGCCTCCTCGCCACAAGCTGCAGTGGGCCTGACTTGACCCCCGTCCCTCGTTCTCGTCTCGTCGTCCTCTTCCGGGGCCGACAAGGGCCGATGCTTCTCATTGCAAATCTCGACGCTCTGGCAAATCTGCCGACGCGGCTGAGAGAACAAAGAGCGGTATAAGGAATCGGAGGACTTAAGGGAGATGAGTTCACTGCCCTGAAAATCACTTATGCCATTTTTTCTATTTTCTCTCTCTCTCTCTCCTTCACTCAACATGGAGGTTCTCGGGGGTGGGGGGGTGTTTGGTAAAAGACACGGCGACTCCTCTGCTGTCTGCTGATGGATTCGCCAAGGTTTAGGGAGAAAGTTCTGGGAGAACTTCGTTGCCTGCAGCGACTGGACTGCGTTTCCACCCTTTCGAGCCAGACGCCTTATCGATGTGCCCCGAGTGCCGAGCGTCCGCGTCTCTTCCTGCAGATCCATGCGCATATTGCATCTCGGCGTCGAGCCGAACGCCCCGAATTTAATTATTACCATCATAGAAATGGTTGCCGAGAGTCACTTCCCAACACTCCAGTCAGTTTAGCAAAAAATGGCCAGTTGGCGGACTTCTGGAGCACCTTCACTCATTTTCACTTTTTTTTTTTTTTGTTCCGGCAGAACAGTAAAAGTTTTTGTTTTTCGTTCCAGCTGCTTTTTCTCCCTCGTGGGCCAGTGGTAGCCTGGTTCAGTGGAACGGAAGCGCACCTGTAATCGGAAGGTTGTGGGTTCGCCGAGGTGCCACTGAGCAAAGTGCCGTCCCCACACACTGCTCCCCGGGCGCCTGTCATGGCCGCCCACTGCTCACCAAGGGTGACGGTTAAATGCAGAGGACACGTTTCGTTGTGTGCACCGTGTGTTTCACAACGACAATCTTCACTTTCATTTCCGTTAGTGTTTCGGCAGGCAAGGAGTCGATATTCATGGCTACATTCACCACCAGCCGAGTTTTTAGTTATGAGCTGGACGACAATGCATCTGAAATGCGTCTGTACGAGTCTCCTCACTTTTGCTTCTTGTTTATTTTTGCATACTGCTGCTGTTCTTGGCCGGGTTCCAGGGCCATTCTGCAGCGCCTGTATGTCATTATCACGGCACAGTGCTCCGCGCCTGCAGAGATCCCATCATCGGCGTCCCAACGGGGGCACAACTCACAGTAATTACAGCCAAGACACAGAGAGAACACCCCACCCCCCGCCGCCGCACACGCAATCGCGTACGTGCATTTTTTTTTTCACTGGCGCAAGCGCATGTGACTTTGTGGCCCTCGCACGCGTACTCAGAGTCACCTTCTCCCATGCGCCCGCGGTGAGCTGCGCACAGACGCCCGCCCAGCCATCCACGCCATGCAATTATCTACATGCAGATGTTCGTACATACAAATATGGTCACGAAGCGTCATTATTTACAGACAGATGTACGCTCACTATTATCTGAAAACCCTCGACAGCTGGATCGAACGACAGTGGTTACTTTCAATCAGTCAATCAATCAAACTTTATCTCTAAAGTGCTTTACAGGATGGACTCAGGCCAGAAATCTTTCAGTTTGAATTTTAAACACATAAAGTACATTAAGAACTGCATGTGTGACGCTGTGTGGTTACTTTCTTTTGCAATACTTCTGTTTTGGTGGATTTGTCAATACGGTTTTGCACATCAAAGAACAAACAAAGAAAATATACTTTTTTTTTTTTGTATTATTTTTTACTGCCATTATATGTTTTTTTTTATTCTGGAGTATTCTATTACTTCCCAACCCTAATTGGCGCAATGCTTGCATATGACCATCATATGCAAGCCACAGGCAGCAGTGTCAGTGAAAATCTCTGATTAACATAAGCAAAGACCCAAATGGGACCCCATCCTTCTCTGGTGAGCACTGGGTGGTTTTAGCAAAGTATAAGGTAATCTGGACTAATCCAGGATATATATGTTGCTATAGTGTAGCTATGGCAGAGAACATAGCTGGAACTATATTCACTTAGCAATGTGTTCATTGGGCCCATTGTGGTTAATCCAGCCACCAGGTGAGGGTTTTAATGGTTTAGGATTTGCCTTAATTTGGTTTATTCTAAGATGAATGTAACAAGGCAAAATCAGATTGTGCTACACTCGAACCCTTGCAAATTGCCCCATCTGTTTATCCTTTCTTTCCCTCCTTCACTCCATCCCAAAGCTTAAATACCCACATATGGGGTCCTCACATTCCTCTAGGCCCCCTACCAGCACACAAAGGAAGCTGAGAGCCTTCATCAGCAGGCAGTCCCATCCAAACCCACCCATAAACTGAGGGCCCGTGAGGAAACATCGTTTCACTTTCATATTTCAATTAATATCTTCTCCTGCATTATCTCTCTCATTATTTGCATTGCTGTGCAGAGCAAGTAGAGACACCATGGGAGATTTCTCAGGAAGAATAATGTGTAAGCATTTGCCTTCCACCTAGAGACCCGTGCCAACCGCAGTAATGTCAAGTGTGTGTGTGTGTGTGTGTGTTTTGTAATTAGCTCTCAGAGATCATTTGTTTCATTGGTCCAGAAGATTATACTTAGTTAGGGCTGCTGCTGATTCTCCTTGTGCAGCACATCCATTAAGCCTGTCTTCAGGCAGTCTGCATGGGCATCGCTTGCATGGCCCTCACTGCAAAATGAGGTTCAGAGACATTAAAATGTTGTTAGGGACTCTTCAGGGGATTGACTTGATTGTCCTTTGAGGGATTATAGAAAACAATTATGCAAGTCGCTTGGGTCAGAATGCTACATGCCGGCTGCTGAGTTATCATTTTAACATTTTAGCCAGCAAGGGGTGATTATGACGTAAAATGCACTTATAACATTGCAGGCACAATTATTCACACTAAAATGGTGATGTGAGTTCAGTGTCTGCGCTCTGTCGCCTCAGACGTGGTGACACCAGCTGCGCTGTGATAAAGGAGTGTGCTTAAGGAAGAAAATTAAAACTCAGAAAATGTGTTCTTTCCCGGTATTAAAGCCAATGGTGTCGGCAGCAGCTGAATTAAATTGAACATCAGATCTGAACATTGCTTTTAAAATGTGCAACCAATGGCAAACAATAACCTGAGTTATTACAGCTTATCTGGTGTCCTCAGGGGAACAGTTAAAAAAATGGTTTTCAAAATTGGCTTTGACATCATGGCCTGACTGTGATTTCCATTTAATCGTGCATCAAGCCCCAACAGGTATTACATACCCCATCACTGATTGGCCACAGTGGTCATACATTCATTTGACACCCTTCATTATCACTGAAGGCGCAGTGCCGTCCTCGAACCGGCGTCATTCTGATTTGTAGCACCCTAGTCGTTTTTTTTGTTTAGTTTTTTTTTTCGATGTCTTTGCAGCACCGGGTTCTTGTTCATTCCCTTAATCTCCCCGAGCTCAGTGTCTGTGCACGGTGCAGCTATCACGGCACCCTGGGCCGATCATGTATTATTTCAAACATTCAATTAAAGCCCGTGCTTGAGATAAGCGGCAGCCTCTGCCACCAGGCGAATGCGGGACAAGGGTGCGCAGTGGGAGAGGCAGCAGTAATTCCCAGGGAAGGGGAATTATGTGTCAGTTCCATTTCCATTTAACTAAATTTGGAGGTGGAAAACAAGGTGCTTATGAAAGTGTCACCGAGGCGCTTTTAGCAAGATTGGCAATAAACAGGAGGCTAAAAAACGCGCTGATAAGTCCAAGTGGCAGGCTATAGTTCACACCTCGGTTTGACAATCTCCGACTCGATAGCTCATCATGGTGACTGGCATTCGCTTTTATCAAGGAGATCGTGCCTGTAGAATTACTCCATATAACCGACTAGCGGTTTATTAAACGACTTGATAACTTTTCAGTCCATTCAAGGAGGGTATCATGGAATTCATGACACTGTGAAAATGTTCATGCAAATGTCACTACTAATATGGGGCTCATCTGATGAAAGCTACTTGGCAACTCTGCATGTATGTTTATCACAGGTATTCCCTGTTCAGGACACCACCATACTATAATACAATCAAATTGGTTGTCACAGTTCAGTCACAGTTCACAGAAAGTTTTCAGAGATGTCCATGTCCATGTGTGAATGAAATTATGATGCATATATAATTAAAATGAATTATAACGTGTGCTTGACCAATAGCCACTAGGTAGCAGTGTAACTAAAATGCACAAATATACAGAAGAGCACTACGAGCCCAATTATGTGCCAAAAATGTCCGCTGGTTGCTGGTCAATGGACACAGAAGTGAAAATAGGTTCATATTGTATGTACAATGTGGAATGTCTGCATCATGAAAGCGTCATGTTGTGACCAAAGCTTAGATCAGTGAACCAAACTCTCAATACATAAAATGCACTAGTGACTAATTCCTTTTTGGGTCATATTAAAGTCAAACATTTTACACCAACTGGTGAACTTGACACTGAACTTATTTAATTTTCTGGTCACAGCTTTGTTCCACTGCCAGGTTCCGTGTTCCAGACCAACATGGCTCTGCACTGGATACAAATGGCAGGTCGTTGGAACCTCATGCCCCAGGTCAAACCTGTAAAAAGGTGGTGTCCTTCATATTTCAGGTGGAGGCAATGTTCTGGATTTCTCGTGTGACGGAGAGATCTCAATTCTTCCTTGCAATGGGAGTGTCCCCTCCAGCCCAGTGTGGCTCTTTTGACTTTGGCCTCCTAACCAATATTCATTAGAATAGTGTTTTTTTGTTTCCTCCCACTCTCTGCCTCACAAGCTGAAGTGTGGTCTGGTGTGATATGCATTCTGTTGCCTCACCAAAGTCCATCAGATTGTTATTGCTGTCGCTCATGACGTATCGGCCCTTTAATTTACGTAAAAAAAAAAGAAAGCTGTAGCATCCAACCACAAGCAGAGGCTTAGAATATTGTGCAAGGGTCTTAACTTTTTTTTTTTCTCACATTTAGCCAACAGAAAAACAAACATTAAAGAGTCTTTTAATGTGTGTCGGTCTGTCTTGTTTTGTTTGTAAGGCAATCAAAGGGTCTGCTCGAATACCTTTGAAGCTGAAACATTTGTGCATCATTCATGTTCCTTGTTCTTCTTTGTTTCTTTACTCACTACTGTTCCTAGTGATCGCTTTAACTGGATGTGTCTCACATCCATCATCAAACTATTCTGGTGAGAGAGTTGCATCTTGAACCTTTTTTCAGAAAAATCTAAACATTTGTGACGTCCAGGGACCACTGGCCGATCCCAGTAGGTGCCGAGACACCGGATTATGGCGCTCTAGTCAGTCACAGCGATGGACCTGGCCTGATCCTCCCAGAATATCAGAATATCTGAAGGTCCCCATACGGACAGACATGTTACGTCATGACATTTCCATTTAACCATCTCCACACATTGTTTCACCCATTACTTGTTTTCCATTTGCACCGTAGCTTAAACATTTTGCACAATATTTATTTTGTTCTGGAACGGCTCACATATTTTATTCATTAAATAATGGAATGATTTAAAAGTTCATGCAGTTTACCACTGAATGCCTATAAAGAGATCTTAACGCAAGGTAATTTGTACGATGAATCCCAATAATTAGCTTAATTAATGGGTTTGAGCAAACGCGAACAAAAGCCAACGGACGGCACTACTCTCAAATGCCAGGGCCACATTAACACGATGACATGGTGTGATTTGTTCGCGGTGACAGAAGAGGAAATTTACAGAGGCCTTTCACGCTTCGGCTCTTCATAATCTGGTCGATTGGCATGGCCACCTTTATTTTTAGCTCTGCTAAATGTGTGCATCATATCAGACTTTCTGCAAACAAGCCAGATTCCATCTAATTCTTCTTCTTTGGATGAGGTGCTTCGCCAACGTATTCATGCATGCAGTAATTGTCTTTGCAGATACGTCAGTCAAGGGCCCTGATTCATCCCAATATCATGATATTATCACCCTGTTAGGAAGGCGGTAGACATTTTGGCAGCGCCATGTTAAGCTTTGTTGTGGCGAGGGAGTGTCGGCACCGCATCGTACCTGGGTGGCAGCTGCCATCCGTGACTGTGTCCCGCCGGAAGCGCAACCTGTCCCTGCAAGGTCAAAGCTTTCGCCCCACGCTGTTTGTTTGTTCAGAATGCATATGGCTTCTGCTGCCTGGCGCCGCAGCGCAGGGCCTCGAAAGCACACACAGTGGAAAATTCGAGTGCCGTTCTGAGCTGAGCCTTACCGCTGCCAGAGTGGCTTTGCTGTGCATGATCATGTGTGCACATGCTTGCACAAATATGTACCAGTTCACATTTCTCTGCTTTGCAACTTCTGCTGCCATGGTCTGGATGAATGCTGTATTCTGATTGACAGTGCATAAAAAGAATGTTTTGTTGTTCAAAAATATTTAATGTACTCTCAATATCTTTAGAATACATATAAAAAAAACACAGCTTTATACACAGCTGTTGTGTTTCATGCACTGATTATTAATACAATTTATTATTGCATATTGCATATTATACTCATGCATATGTACACATGCCAACAATTTTGTTTTTTACAGCAAATGTATTCTAAATGTATTAATTTGTTTTTCAAACAGATTAATTGAAAGCAGATTTTGTAATAGTTATTTTATAGGAGTTATGAATACCAATTAACATTACATTTTTTATTTACCCTTATGTGTTTCTGCAAATCCAGAAGATAATGTACAAATTTTTAGATATTAATTCTCAGGTCTAGAAGGAACATTTTATGGTATATGTGCCATCGGTGGATTATTGTAAATATTCACAACTGCTGCATGTTTAAATGCAGTGTTGTTATTATCTTTATATCCAAAATGTAGTAAAGTTAATATACTGGACATAATGGCAGAACACAGAAAGCATACATTTTCATATATTGAGAAAAGTTTACTGCTGCAGAGCAATACAGACATTACCAGCTGGGAATTCAAACATTTGAATCAGTCTGGCCAGACATTAAACAGGTCAACTATAACCTTGTCAACTAACTAACTAAGTCTGGGTTAATTTTATATCAGAAATTTGTTCTCCAGGCAAAACAGCCTGATATTGGCATATAGCTCAGTGTGTAGCTAAAATGTTCATTTAGCATCTAGTTCATGCTGATAAAACAAAAAAAGAATAATGTAGCTAGTTGCTGCAGGCTGCTTTATTGATGGGTTAGCTAGTATGACACGACTTGTGGTCAAAGCTGTTCTTCGCTGGCAAGACAACGTACCTTGAGCTGGTTCAACTGGCGTGTCCAACAGCCTTACCATGGCCATACGTATTTTGCTTTTCACAAAGATGTGAAAAATCCATGCATCCAAAATCACATACAATGCACTACATGCTCAATGTGTACACTGTTGTGTGTGTGTGTGTGTGTGTATACATACAGTACAGTGTGTTTTTGATGTCCCCACAAAATAACTGAACACAGAGCTATCAATGTCCATATCACTGGCGACAAAGGTGAGTACACCGTTAAACACTGAATAATTTACGTTGTATCAAAGTCTCAAATCTTCAGTGTTGTCCCTAGGAAAGATATAATAAAATAATTTTTGAAAATGTGACGAGTGTACTCACTTTTGTATGATACTGTATGTTCATGCTCTCGAGTGAATAAACACTCCTTTCGGATGCACTGCTCAGGCTGTTATCGCCACATCACTTCCTGAAGTGGCACGCGTAGTGACCTCACCTCTATCTTCCGCCATCTGAAATAGCTGACAGCAAGCATGAGGAGCCTCTTCAGATTGGTTTTTATCTTTGCGCCTGTAGAAGTACTTCATCTGTTAGGAAATGTGAGCTGCAGGTGATTCAATTTATGCAGAAGCTGTTGCACCAGTAGTGCATTGCATTGTGGGATATATAAGGCAGCGTAGAGTCCATTCAATCATTCAGTGCATACAACAAAATCTCACATACTGTTCATTTTAATATTATGCCAGTATTAATATTATGCAAGTACAAGATTTTGGATGCATAGCTTGAGTCTGATGTCAGAACATTTTAACAGTTTTCATTGGCAGATATTAATTGTTATTGCATGCATTCTAATGAATTCTAATAATTTTCTTTAGTATGTAGGTAAGTGTGTAGCTAAAAAAAATACTACAATTATTTAGACAATGCTGATAAAAAGCTGGATTTAGTTGAATTAGCTAGCATGGCCCAACGATCGTTCTAGTTAGTCGACAACATGTGTAGCAAGTACTACATTTCTGTACTTTTTACCTTTTGTTGTCAAGAATGTCACTTGCAATGGTAAAATGCTCGATGAATTTCCTTTTCTGAAATGTTGATCTTGAAAACTTGCTCTGAGCACTATAAACTGGCCCAACATGGCTGCAGGTTCTTATCGTGCACAGTGTTAAGTGTTTTTGTGCTCCTGACAGAAATTATCATGCATAGTTGGTGCTGCATTCAGCATCTTTCCTGTTCAAAAAAATTGATAGCACATTCAGCCGTTCTCATTTAGCAAATGAAGAACAATTAGCAGATCCAGCGGCGAGAGGAGAACATCTGCAGGAAGAGAAATGAAAATCACAGCAATTAAATTATCTACTGTGAGAGCAGACGATGCAATGCATCACCCTCTAATGACGGTTCGGCTTGAAACGACTCGCCGTTAACTGCGGTTATCACATGCTTCTCCGTTACGCCAGTAACAATTAACAGCATTTCAACTGGATGCTCGTGTTAGTCATGTTTAGGTGGGTGACGACCCAAAGGGTGGGTTTGCATCTACACTGTAAACTCTCCTTCTCGTTTCTGCAGGTGCATGAGACAGAGAGAGAGAAATTTGCACCTGAAATAACCCGCTGCAGTCGTCTTGCCTCCTCTTCATCGTGCAATTTATTATAGCAAAAGCTGAATTCGTGATCCTCGCTGCACGCTGAGCGACCCAACAGGGCCATGATGTGGACTGGATCTTGTTGTTCTGTGTACGTAACGGCACGAAAAATCTTATCAGGCTGCTTTATGTTTGTCTACATCCGTTTGTGTGTGTGTACATGAGAGAGAGACAGAGAGATGTAGCATGAAAGAGTGTGTGTGTGTGTGTGTGTGTGTGTGTGTGTGTGTGTGAGAATAAAAAAAAAGGACAGTGAGCGTGTGTGGGCATCTCCTCTGCTGGTTTGTTGTGGAGTGCGAGTGTTGGACAGGTAGTGCACTGTGAGTAGGAGGTGGGTAGGTAAACACAAATTGCCTGGGCCCTGGCTCACCTCCATCTATTAGCAGAGCTGTCTGAGAGACTCTGTTGTCAGCGCTGCCTGAGTGCGGCTGCCTCTGGAACCTTTCAGCTGGCTTGGCTTGAGACCAGCGGCGTGGAGAGGGGGCACTGGAACCCCTCCACGGAGTCACGATCCCTTCGTTCAGCTCACCTTCGTTTCAGGTGGGAGGAACGCGCGGTGAAATGCACATAATTATGCTCCGATCGTGCCCACTTGGGGTCAGGGCCTCCTTGGAGCCAACAAACCCCCACAAAACCAAGAGGTAAGAAAGAAGCAAAGAGATGATGAGTGAAAGGCGACTTCCATCCAACCTAACACACTCTCGCCTCAGCTGCCACACTGACTGGGGGCTAACAGCACATCAGCATTCCCTGCCACACAGCGCTCATCCTCGCCGCCTTTGAAGGCGCGTGATGTCAACAGATAACAGCGAACCCCCCGCCCACCCCCCATTCCCCCCATTTCACCGTAGAGAGAGGAGATCGGCCAAGCTGCCACGGACGATATTGAAGCAAAAAAGTCTCTTCCAGCAGAGAAATGAGTTTGACAGCGAAAACTCTTGTTTGGCTCTTGAGAAGGCAGCTTTGCTGTCAGAAGGGGAGTGAGTACGTGCAGCCTGCACTGAGCCGTGCGAAGATGGCCCCAATCTTATATGTTATTACTGTTAAAAAATGGGGACATCTTCTTTTCGAAAACAAAAAGCTTTTGGGAAAATTAGTATTTTTTTTTTAAGATGTGTAAAGAATTCATGATATTTAAAAGAAATAGGGCTTAAAATTCTATTCCAGTCATGTCAGACACTGACCATGTTAAGGTTAATTTGCAAACACTGTATATTTTTAACTGTTTTAGAGCAGAAGGGAGTTTTTTGCCACTCCCTAATGTATTACAAATTTGTTTGGCTACTTCAAAGTTTCACTATATAGGTACCCCAGTAATTTCTTGACCAAGATGTGTCCTAAGAAGTCCATGTTCCTTTAGGTATATATGCTGTATAGAGGATTTGTGATCATTTATATTTTAAATTAAGCAGATTTCGCTGAACAAATATTTGGTCAATAAAGTGGAAAATATGTCCCTGTACCTCCAAATAGAGAGAATCTTGTATAGATCCGACCTATTGAAATCATATACACTCTTCAATTTCTGTGCTTTATACTCCAAGGAGGCAGTAAAGGCCAGTTTTTCATTACTACTCAGTGAGTTGAATGTTGCGCATGTTGTGTGGCGTTGTGTGGTTTCCATGTTGCCATTGCTCTGTGCAGTTGTGTTCAGGTATTCAGTTTGGATTTCTCACCCCCAGTTAAGGTGAGTCTTAGTTTGGCTGGAGCATTTGGGGCTTTCAAGCCTTAGCGGCAAACCAATCCAATTTTGCTCAATCACACCATGAATATTTTTGAATGTTAATTGTAGAAATACCACCTCTCATCAGTCTTTGAATGCCCAATAAACAATGCACACTTAAAGCATTGAAAAAAAGGGGAAATTTAACTTAATTTTTTTTGTGAGACTAAATTAAACAATAAATTAATATACTGTGAGGGTGTGTTAGATTTAGATTTGCATTTAGCTATATTCCTTTTTCAGATGCACTGATAATTCAGGATCACTTCCCCTAATGCAGTCCTTGCAAGTGTTTGCTTAACATGTCTGTGAGTGTTTAAGATGAACGAATCACAAAAAGGCTTAAAATTTTATGAAAGCTTCGTGAATTGTTTTGATTTGCACAAATAAGTGTGGCTTAGTGATAACTTATTGGTGAAAAAAGATTGAAAAGTTGCAGGTGCAGTGTTTTCAGGTAGTTGATTCATCCAAAGTAACTGGTTAACATGAAATCTAACTTGAAATGTCCAAATATATCCCAAAAATTTGCATGCTGTGGATCCACTTAAATGGATCCACTTGGTACTGCTCAGTGTTAATTTTCCTGACCTTTTGTCACACGCCTTCGGGTGGTTTTGAGTTTGTTTATGTTCCATCTCGCCTCTTTTATTTAGTGTTTAATAAAACTCTTCCTTTCCAAAATGACATGCTTCTTCCCCTTCCGGCCCCAAAACGTGACAAGTATTTTGTGTATGTCTAGAACCCTCATGGTTAAATCTACCCATCATTCCTACTGTCAACTTTGCCACGGAATGAATTGTTTTGATGTGAAATATTTAAGCATTCCTGACTCCCCTGCAGTGATGACCTTAATATTGCCCCTCTTACATTTACAAAGTGCACAAAAGAAGTCAGTCATCAGTACACGAGATGAAAAAAAACGAAAGTATTTCACATCGCACTGTCAACACCATCCAAATTAAGATCAAAGGCACCTCAAGATAGAAACAACCCCAAAAA